>NW_019029042.1:0-232619 GCF_002105155.1 Lobosporangium transversale | reverse complement strand
CAGGAACACTTCACAGCACACAGTGACAGAAGATCTGAAATAAACACACATTTTCAAAATGCACTTTTCTCACCCTCCACTCAATTTTATCTTATCAAAATAAAGTCTGATTGATTTCAGAAACCTGTAAGGAGATCAGCTGGACAGTGAATACCGCGAAGACAAACGCATACTTTTTCATCTTTTTTTTACTACTGTGAAGATCGGCTAAGTAATAGAGGAGTAAGAAATGGAGTAAAATGAAAAGAAAAGACTCTGGCAGAACAAGTATTAGATACACGCTCTTGATTACTGGCAGCACGCCCCGCCACCGTTTGCAGCACCTATCGGCAGAGAGGAACCTCCAGTGTGCATTGGACCGATCTTGATCCCATGAGCCTAAATTTAACAATTTTTTTTTTTTTTTTTTTTTTTTTTTTTTTTTTTTTTTTCAAAAAAAATGATGTATTGAGGTCACTTATATATTAAAATATCCATCTTTTTTTTTTTTTTTTTTTTTTTTTTTGTTGGTTTTTGTTTTTACCTCATTGTGAATATCAAAAATTCCACTTTGAATCTTCTCGTAAATGTTGGTTGCAGTCTCTACGAAAGCCTATCAGCAAGGTAGTATATAGAACGGTCCATAATGATCAGTTTTCTCATTTAGCTTTGAGAATTAATACAAATATTAATAAGACAAAAGGCAAGGCCTTTGTTACCTCCTCAACATTAGCAGATGTCTTGGCTGAGGTTTCCATGAAGAAAAGACCATTGGCCTTCGCAAAAGCCTCGCCTTCCTCATATGTAACAGCCCTCTTCGACTCTAAATCGCTCTTGTTTCCAATTAACATGATCGTCGTGTTAGCGTTTGCGTGCTGTCGGGCGTCTTCGAGCCAAGTTGTCAAGTGTTTGAAGGTGTCTCTCCTATTTTTTTAAGTATACAAAAGGAGACAATTTTTCAGATTAACCATTTGAATCCTGCTGACCATATCCTCTCAGATGTAATACTTCGAGTATTTTCCATTCTGCCATCTTACCTCGTGATATCGTAAACTGTAACAAGCACAAACAAACGGACAAAAATAAAGAATTGCAAGTGTTACTGCAGAGGAAATATAATAATCTCAAATTAAAGGTGTTTTTTAAAAGCTATGATAATGTATAAGAACTTACCAAGAAGGGCACCAGCAGCACCTCTGTAGTAGCTTCGAGTAATGCTCCTGAAGGATTCTTGTCCAGCCTATTTGGAATGGCACATAGAAGATGCAATTGAAATAAGTAACAAAAAGATTAGAGGTTGGAAGTCAAGGCCAAACATCATTGAAAGTTTGAGCTAGTTTGTATCGAAAAGCATACCGTGTCCCAGATTTGAAGCTTGATTTGTTTCCCAGCGACAGAGACAAAGCGTGCTCCAAACTCAACTCTTTGGAAAAATATATATATATATTTATATATAGATGAGAAGACAGCGTTAACGTAACATGGTATTGCTAAAATGAAGATAAAGTGATAATAATGTGCAACGTACCCGATGGTCAGATCATGTGCAGGCTGAAAGCGTTTATCAGTAAACTGGAGGAGTAAGCAAGACTATTGTAATGATAATACAGAAAGAAAAAAGAAAGAGAGAAAAGAAAAACGGCAACAAATAAAACGGAGAATATATCAATGTGTTTCTTCTCAGAGCAGTTTAAAGTCAAGTATGCTTATGATTATTAATTATCGCGGGACATACCTTGCCAACACCTAAAAAGACCAGACAAGAATGGTTCAGAAGATTCAGTATAGACCTAGAGCATGTATACACTAGAAGGAATTATAGTCTTTTTTAACAAAGCTTACCAGTGTCACCGATAATGATGTACTAGACATAATAATGAGTGCAACATGTAAACACGCAACATGGTGAATTAAAAGCAGTTATTAGTTTATGTGTGTTGAATGTCTTGTTGAATGTATTTAAGTAGTAAAGCGGAAACGAGGATAAAGAAAATACAGGCGCGCCTTAAAAAAAGGGATTTACTTTGATAATGTAATCGTAATTGAAACTGCTACTCATGATGGCAAGAATCAAGTCAAATGTAGAAAAAGTTGTAGAGTCTAAGAGTAAAAGATGTATAATATATAAACGTGTTTTGTAAATATGGATTTGTGCAAGCGTGTCAACCCAACAGAAGTTTTTTAAAAGAAAAAGAGAAAGAGGAAAAAGACATGGGGATAGAAAAGAAAAGAAAAAGGGAGCTGACACTCACTGACAGGTTCTTTTTGGGGAATGTGCTGCCCATGTGTGCGTGTAACAGCTAAAAAACCTTGATATTCCGTTTGTCTCTCTTTCTCTCCCTTCCCAACTCTATCTCTTGTAAGAGACCATTTGCACTCATACCCTTCGTTCGGGATAGGGAAGAGGAAGAGTCTCAAGGAACCAAGGAACCAAGGAACCAGGAGGCACCAAAAGAACTAACCTCGACAACAAAGAAAGGCGCTCCTCCCTTTTCCCTCAATCTTCTCACGACAATACGTAGCTTATTCTATCTGACATCACCCATCTTCATTGTATGCAAACTACACAATGCTTCCTCATTTCTTTCCTCTGAACTAGCCTTCTTTTCCTTTCCCTTTTTCTCTCTAACAGCTTATTCTTGTATTTCTAATGTTAATAGAAGAATCTGCGTCATGTTCAATTCGACATCAAGTGTTGGACAAAATGGCGGGCCGGGCACAGGAGGACCAACACGAGGGCCATCAGCTCTCCCACCAAATCCCTATATTGGCAGCAACAACACCGATACACCATTATCATCATCATCCACCTCAGCATCACTTTCCACTGCTACAAAAATCCATGTCCACAAGGACGACTTCTCCAAAAGGGATTTCCTGATTGATCCAGCCTTTTTTCCAAATGTTCAACCCAATGACCTATTTGAGATATATGACCCCATATTACCAAGAGATATATCTCGAAGATTGATCATTCAATGGACTGGCCCTGATAAGGACACTCATCTTAAGTCTCCTGTTCAGGTAAGGTTGTTAACCGACATTATCACTTTTTTTTATTTTTAAAAACGAAGGAAAGAAAATAACTCGGTTGAGCTAAACTTATTATGTTATAGGTGTCAATCGCCACTAATATTGCCAAGGCGTTCGGACTCTTACCAAGACAGGATGTCATTGTGCAAAGGGTAAGTTGGGAATGTTACCAAAGATTTTTTTTTTTTTTTTTTTTTTTTTTTTTTTTTTTAATTAGCTATAAAAACTTAAACTTGACATCACTGACATGGTCTTCAATGCTCACTTAGGTAGAACCAGCACAGTATGCCGCAAAATATGTCGAGCTGACATTTCGGGATCAATACGTTGGGCGAAGCGACATGTGGCGACTTAGAACCAGTCTTGTTGGCTCATGTGTATATGAGACAAAAAAGATTTTGTTCCTTGGGTGTATTAGAGCCCAGGTCAAAGAGATCTATGTTGGCAACCAATCGGTACGAGATAAAAGGCTGGCGCTTGTAGAATGGGCGCGACTAACTGTTGCTTCAGAAAAGAAGAAATTTGGCTGACTGGTCATTTGTGGGTACCACAATTTTTTTTTTTTAAACCTCAGGTGGCTAGTGGATATATCACTTCAGAAACAAGGATCATATTTCGCTCAGAGTCAGCTAAATATTTCATCTTTATCCAAATGTCGCGTGAGATGTGGGAATTTGATGAAGATGGTGAGATATTCTTTGAAAAGGTGATTTTTGGGTTTCTCCCAAACCTCTTTGCTCGCTGGCGAGGAAAAAGAGATGGCAAATCGGAGCTTGAGTCAGCCACCAACCATGTTGTTTCGATCGTTCTTTTTTCGAGAGTCTTTTATCAAGAAGAGGAGGAAGCACGGTTTCGCATTGATGGATATCCTGGAGGCCAGTCAGCGTTGCAGAGAGGGGACGACGGCCGTTACTTCCAGGACTTTTACAGGGTCGTTGTTGATTGGGAAGCAAGAACAGATTGGACGACCGCCATTATTCCACTTAAGGAAGAGATCATGAAATATCAGCGAGATATTTTGCTACGCTCCTCTGGACAATATCATATTCTTTCAGGTGAAAACTCATTTGCATTCGAAGGCAATGTTCTAGAGTCTATCAATCTGGCGCTTAATTCGCTTGACAAACACTATGTAGATCGTGATCTTCAGAGGACAGGATTGTCAATTGTTATGATCACTCCGGGATCAGGGTTATTTGATGTTGACAAAAAACTACTTCGCTTGACAACAGAAAGGATGATCAGTGGTGGGATTGGCTTAGATATGGTATGCCTCTCAAAGATACCCGCTCATATCGTACCACTCTTCAGATGGAAAGGCCCAATATCAGACTCTAACGCTTTGCCGACAATTCAACATGGAACTGGCGCCTCACCGTCAAATTTTAGCGTGCCCAACGCAAATGGAAGCAACCTAATGGTCCGCTCTACCAATGTGCTCTCGCGACCTAATTCACGCCCTCCGTCTATCAGGGAATCGCCTGCAGACAACCGAGCTGCCACGCCATGGGCTAAGGCTTCCAAACCTCATAGCCCAAACCCCCTACCAGAGGTTGATGTAGACAAAGCCGACCCTCTCTACTACGATTCACCGCCAACATTTCCATCTGTCTCTAAAACGTATTACATGATGCCGCACTGGGTCGACTGTATGTTCTACGTCGGTTCAGAAAAACCGAACCCCCAAAAATTTTATACTCGCTGCAAGATGTATGAATTACAAATGATGGGGATCATGGAACACGAGATATCAAACATATCAATTCCTTACATTAACGAAAGCTATAATCCTCAGTACGCAGTATCCTTTGGGAAACGGCTTAGCTCGACGGATGTCCTTACTGCCCGAAGTCAATTCTCCAATCCAGTTGACTTTGAGAAGCACGATATTGATGTATTTTCGGATCCCAATTCGCCTTTAGCGGCCGAAATCAAGCAAATAAATGAATTGTCCAATCAATCGTCTCGAGGTATGACGAGAGATACCCTTTCTCTTAATAACCTGGAATCATCAGTACCGCGAGCCTCTAATAATGGGCGTCGGTATGACGGGTATTTGGGAAACGCTGCATACCAATCAGTTTCGAACCACAAAAATACTTCCAATGAACTGTCGCGAAGTCTACCCAGAGCCTGGAATGCCATGAATGGGGTGTCAACAAGTACGATCCCAGAACATCAAGTCCTTAAAGACCTAGCAGCGACATCTGGACGTGTTTCATTCTCTCTCAAGAGTGCTAACGGCTTCTTGGAGGATAGTCGAACTGTCAAGCATAGTGACAGGAATACTGGAGACGATTACGGCAATCATGATATGAATGGACAGCATGGACTTCAGGACGACACAAATGGCGACCAAACCAACTACGGGCGCACATCCACGCACAGCTATATCGATATGAAGCTTAGACCTGGACATGCACGGGCAAGTACTGATGATGATCCAGGCTTTTTGAGCTCAAGCACGGTCACACCAATCTATATCTCTAAAAATCACCGAGCTTTCCAAGATGAGGGGGCTATCTCAGAGATTTCTGTAGCTGACTCGTGCAACACAGGCTCTTTGTCGAGTGACAAGGGCACACGGACATACATCTCAAACGCCACTGGGCATGGAGGAAGAATCATTCAAACTCGTCAGAAATCCAAGCAAACTCTTATCAATCCATGCAACCCACCAAAGACCATCATCCGTATGACATCCCATTTGAGACGCTGGCAGCATGCCTTTCCACGAGTCAAAGCACGCTGTACATCACCCAATCTTATTCGAAGCGAGGTCTACACGGACGGATTATCGAACACAGAAGCATGGAGAGGTTTGATTTCTCCGGCATCCCTACCCTTGACAACAGACTATTTCCCAACTCGAGAAGAACTTCAGGGCCTATATTCAGAATATATCCATACTATCTCCCCAAGTGAAGATGTCAGGAGCTTCAGCGACCAGGAGCGAAGAGCAAAAACCAAAGCTCTAATGAAGGAGCTAATTTACCACCGTTTAGCGCAGGGATTCCAACTCATTGTTGAGAGTACATCCATGACTTCAAAGACAGGCAAGGCAGATCATTTCAGTGCACCTCTGGAAAGGAATACCGCAACAGAAGTCCATGGGACAATTAATAGGTGCAATACCATCGGTGTTGGATCAGACGAGCAGTCGGATCCCGTTGCAATGGAATTCCCATGCAAAGGTACTGGGAAAAGCAGTGGTGTTGTGTCCAACAATGCATCTAAAGATAAATCCTATTACCTCAGCATGGGGCAGCAGGTTCATCGCCTCTCAATCGACACAGAAGGAAATATTGAAGTCAAGCGATACGAACGCCGTTTTGAATATAAACCTGAAAGTATCAAGTATCAGTGTGTTATCTGGGCCAAACAGCTCCCGAGCTACATGCCTCGAGACTTAACTTTCTCATACCCACCTCTGACACATTATCAATGGAATTACCTGGATCATCTTGTCTCAGGATATCAAGAGGAGCTTACAGAAGAACTCTTGTACTGGAGAGCAAGATTTATTTTGATCCCTACTGAACACGTCGTATCGAACAACATGACAAATGTAACCGGTGAACACTTGGATGAAGAAGAGATGCGACTTGCTGGATTTCAAAGGTTCTTGGAATTGTTCCACAAGGCGCGCTACATTGATCTGCAAACCGATCGGGCGGGTTCATTGAAGAAGCAAGACTCGTCTGTTAAGGTCCAGCTCATAACCTGCAGTTTTGCAGCATGGGCATTTTCAGAACTGGCTAAAAAAGAGCTTGATAACGGACAGACATCAAACACGGCTATACCTGTATTACCAGAATCAGAAAAACTTAATCGCAATGTCAAGGTTCAGACGATTGCTACAGCGATTCAAAACTCACTTACAGGTATCAAGCTACAGGATCGTCGCTGGCACCTGCGAGTTTATAATAGCGTCTTTTTAGGCAATGAGGTTGTGGACTGGTTGATCAATAATTTTGTTGATATTGACACACGAGAGGAAGCCACAGAGTTTGGCAAAAAGCTTTTTGACAAAGGCCTGTTCATCCACTGTCTTGGGAAACATCATTTCATGGACGGCCATTACTTTTATCAGTTTTCAGGCGAGTATGCTCCTTCCGGGAAAGAAAGGAAAGGCTGGTTTCGCAATACAACTACATCCCTTACTAGACGTGATGTCGATCTGGAGAAGATCCTGAATAAGGACAGAGATCCCGATCCTTCCTCAGAGAAAATGACACGACCCTCTATTAAACTGACTCCTAGTGCTACTAATGGATCGACCACGACGCTGGGGTCGGTTACTGGGGTGGCAGGCGGTGCGACCTCAGGGCTACTCAATAACTCTCAGCCCTTGAACAGTGGTACGCCGTCATTCAGAGAGCGTATAGAGATGTCTCAGAAGATGTTATCGCCCAAAAAGGTAGAAATGTCCAAAGCAATTACGATTGATGTTGATCCAAACAAGAGAAGTGGACGAAGAGAGACTGCAATCTTGCACTATGATCTCGCACACAATATCAAACACTGTTACCATTTCCAGCTACATTGGCTTGGATGCACTGCCCGATTAATCGAGGATATGCTTCAAAGCTGGGGCAGGACTGCAGAGCGATGCGGACTTCGGTTAGTAGAAGCACCAATTGAGCAAGACACGCAAGGGCGCGCATTTAACCCCTTTGAAAGCCCTGCACCTATCAAACTCGCGCTTCGCCCACCACCCACCAAGGGCTTCTTCAAGCCAGCATCATCACTTGAACCTGATACAGAACCTGTGCAAATACCAAAACTGCATTTTTTTACCGAGCTAGTGAAACTTCATGGATTTATCCTCGACATGGAATCGGATGAACTCTATCCGCCAATTACACAACTCACCTACTCGTACAAACGAGCTACTTACAAAAACATTCAGTACGTGCATCGGTCAGGGGTGGCATTTATTCAAATCTCGTACAATGGACCCTATGAGTTTTTCTGGGTTAACAATCGCCTTTTGACATCACACTCGATTCCTACGCCTGAGCGAGACCGCAGCGACTGGGATCGATCCAAAATTAGCGGGGTGAATGGTGGAGGTCAAGATGGTGGTTCGTCAACAAACAAGAGTGCCTCAAATAATGTACCGAATCCAGACGTCCTGCGAAAGAAATTCGCTGCTACGTGTGCAGATAAGGAAGCGCTAGCCAAGATTTGGAGTGAAATATCGAGCCATCTTGAGACTGTATCTGGTATTCAAGATATTTTGGAAGATGTTCCTGATGAAAGGGTTGTTGAGCGTGAAGGTTTGGATTGGGTCATGCCTTCGCTAGCGGCGCCTCGTCGCAAGTCTGATATCTATGCCGATAATACCCAGGACAACTCGGCAAGCAACGGAGCGGTGGCGGCTGATACTGCTAAGGATAGCGGATCCAGTAATGAATATGGGTCTAATGGTGTAGCTACGACGGCTGCTAATGTCCCTATGATTCGTATCGACATGGATCCAACGTGCGATGATGGCCTGAAAATGACCGAGGCTGATTCTAATTCACAAATTGAAATAGAAGTTTCCTCACAGCCATCGGCTCATCAGCAACCGCAAATGCCACAGGCACAAGGACTTTCATTAGATTGACCAGCTGCGCAAACAGAAAAGACATCTACACCTAATAGCCAGCACATTAACCTTTGAATAACGTCTCCTAACTTGGAAAAATAAAATAAATAACAATGCAAAAGCGGGCTCATTGACAATATCTCTCTTTATTCGAGTAAGGGTGATTTCCGTCGTGCGAGAGTAAGACTAATATCAATGATTATCTGATGCCACTCTAGTTAACTCTTAAAATTGGCGATCTTAGGGCTGCTCCTAATGTGCTGGGATCAAAATTTAGGAAATCATCCCTCACAATATCTTGCATGTTCATGCGTTTGTCAGGCTGAGCGCCTTTCTTTAATCTATTTTTCCATATCCGCTTTGGCCAGTGCATCAACATCGATATCGACATCGATAAACATAGCAATAAAGCAATAGTTTTCTTTGACTTACCCAGCTTTTTGGCCGATACCTTATCCTCCATCTTGACTTTCTTCATTTCATAATCCTCTGGACTATCTCGGATCTCCTTTGATCCGCTCCTCCGTTTTCCCTTTCAGCATAGCATAACTCGATAGAAAGTTCAGCGTTATGACGGTCTCATAATCTTCCACAATGTCTTCTAGACCGCAACTATCCATTTTATGAATTCAACCTGGTAGAGCGAAGTGCCTATTTATTGTCAAGGATAAAGGTCACGACCTGACAAGTTGTACGTGATAAAAAAAAAAACGATGCCAATCGGATATGCTTTTACCAATGCATCGTAAAGCTTGTCATTCGCGAGTCGTATAAACTGGCTTCTATTTCATTGGTTTTAGACATAATGGGTTTTAATGATGAAAGACACTTTTTCTCCGTTTTGGAAGGATATCACAACTCCCATTTATGAACATGTGACTTGTTTTTAATCCATGAAAATCTTGTATAATTTTGCAGCTACTTCATGATGCATTAAACCCTTCTCTTTTTCTTTGTCTCTCTGCAACAAGATGGTCAAGTTCTTAAAGTCAGGAAAGGTACTTTCAAGGACACATCCTGTTGACCATGACAGGACTGAATATCACCTATAATTAAATCATGAGGCGATATAGACGGATGTTAAGAATATTTGATCGATGGATAGATATGGATAATTTGGATAATTTGGATACATCCGACTTACACCCAAAATTTACGTCCTTCCCAATCAAACCTAGGTCGCCGTCATCCTTAACGGTCGTTACGCCGGCAAGAAGGCTGTCATCGTGAAAAATAGCAAATCAACAGCTTTATTGAAATGTTTACGTTGTTTTTTTTTTTTTTATTATTATTACTCTTTTTGCTCGTTTGCATGGAATCGCCATCACCGGATAGGACAACCAATGATGTCATGATTGATCAGGATCCAAACACCATAAATGTCTCAGTAGATGCAGGAAATCTAATTTCATTTTATTCTGGACTTTTGATCAGGAAAGCGTCCTCTTTATAGAGGAAGCACAATATTGGTTAGATTTATCTCTAAGGGATCACCAATATCTTGAACCAAACCAAGCACATCAGTTAGATTATTGATAATGTGCTCCAGCGTAGAGCCCGTTATCAATACAACATTTCTCGACTATACTCACCATTATAACTCGACTGGATATTCTAAACCATAAATCAACATATCTGTCGAAATACATCTTCGCAACTCAGCTACATAGAGAGCCAATCAGTTATCAATATGCTTTCATGGAAGAAGTGGACAAAATGCGTTGATGGAGAACTTTTTTTATTTCAATTTTGAACTCGAAGTGTTATATTATTACATTCTTCAATTTGATCATTTGTTTCCTCGCATTGGAAACGGATGTGAAGATTCGTATGACCTGTGCTTGTTATTTTCTATTTGCCTTTTCTTTTTTATTCTCTTGTTTCTTTTCCTGTCTGTACATGTCGATGATGGTTCTAAGGAGCGTGGTTACGGCCATGCCCTCGTTGCAGGTGTCGAGCGTTACCCTCTCAAGATCACTAAGAACATGGGCAAGAAGCGCGTCGCCAAGCGCTCCAAGGTTAAGCCTTTCATCAAGGTTATCAACTATAATCACTTGATGCCCACTCGGTAAGGCCTATATTTTTTAATTGGACGATCATGAAGAGGCTTTATGGATATAAAAGAATTTATAATTGGAAAACAACATCCGGTAAACTGGAGATGTATTTGGAAATAATCGCCACGTTCTCAGGAGCGCATGCTGTTGCTGTTTTTTACTAAAAATCGATGTTTTCAAACTGGATTTCTTTTTTAAAAAAAATATATATATATAAAGCTATGGTTTGGAATTGGAGTCCCTCAAGTCCGTCCTCACTGTCGACTCTTTCAAGGAACCCTCTCAACGTGAGGAAGCCAAGAAGGCCATTAAGAAGCTCTTCGAGGAGAGGTATGTAGCAATGTTATAATTGATTAAAGTTTGATAATATATTATTGTTACCTATACTAAACATGTATGTCTCTATTTTTGTCACAATAGATACAACAGCGGCAAGAACAAGTGGTTCTTCACTAAGCTCCGCTTCTAAACGATCGGTCAGCATTGAAGGCTAGCCAACAATAATAAAACTTGATCTGTTTGAATTTTTTTTTTTTTTTGGACGCTTTGGTGGCGAAGCTCACTGGCTAATGAAACCCCTTAAATTAGACTGAAGTAAAGATGCGATTTTTTTTTTTGTTAATCATCATTTGACTTACATCAATAATCCCATTCACTTTTTGAACAACGATGGCAAAAAAGAACAAGAAAAAAGTTGTGCGTCCTTGGTGCTGGTATGCAAATATAACAATTTAAAGTCTTTAACTTGTTGCTTTCATGAATTTATGGTATAACTATTTGATCAATGTTACCACCCATTCACGTTTCATTGATAAACTGTACTGATCTCGTTTTTAAATGACAGGTACTGCGAACGTGATTTCGAGGATGAAAAAGTGCTGATTTCGCATCAAAGAGCAAAGCACTTCAAGTGTAGCCATTGCAGCAAAAAACTCAACACTGCAGGAGGAATGGCAGTCCATGTTCTACAGGTTCACAAGGAGACCATTAGCACGTAGGTGAAAGATCAAAGCCTTTTATCTTAAATTTGTTGGTCAAGTTTACAATAATTTATCTGTCCGCTGTAACACTATTTTTTTTACTATCAGTGTCCCTAATGCAATGCCTGGTCGTGAGACGGTGGATCTGGAAATTTACGGTATGGAAGGCATTCCGGAAGAAGATTTGATTGCATACAGCAGTAAACAGGACGCAAGTGATAATCCTGTCAGTAAACGCCCTAAAATTGCTTCTACACCTGTTGAATTCTCTGAAGAGGATCTTCAAAATCAACTGGCAGCGCACAGAGCTATGATGCAGGCGACCTCAGTTCCAACTGGACCTCTTGTTGGATCATCTGGGCTCCAGGTACCACCCGGCTCAACTCCTCCTGCTCCTGGTATGCCTCCTAATCCCCCTGGATCGATAGGTGCAGGAATCCCTCACCCGCCTCCACACAGCCAAGCCCCGTATCCAGGTCAGTTTCAATATCCAGGTATGCCACAAGCTGCTTCAGTTATGCCTGCTGCATATAGCCAATTCTATCAACCTCGGCCCCCACAGCCTTATGGAATTCCGGCCCCAGGGTAAGTCCCACCCGCCATAGCACCAAGGAACAAAGGAGAAGATTTTTGCCGGAGAAGAACTAATTTTTTTTTTTGTTGCTCACTTGAATAGTATATCACATGCAGGACCACCGCCACCATTCCCACCAGCACCTTATGGTAATCAGATTGCTCCTCCTTCTCCTGGATCATGGCCGCCACAAAGGCCGGCGCCAGGACCACCATATGGTATGTCACCTCAGCAACATCAACCAGGTTTCCCACCTAGATTCATGAATGGACCTCCTCCACCAGGTTTTATGCCTCCACCAGGTATGCCTTTAATTCCACCACATGCAGCCCTTAGTGCGCCGGCTGGAGCACCACCAGGCGTGCCACCTAACATGCATCCTCACTCTTCTGGGTTGCCACCGAGATCACCTCATACAGCTGGATTGCCTGGCTCGACGCCTCCAAGCGGGCCATCCCCATCTTCTGCAGTTGGACAGTCAACCTCCTCACCTGCAATAGGTATTCCCAATCCTTATATGAGTTATAACTTGAAGCATACTTCACATATTACACCATCTCCCGATCCCACAACCCTGGCTGTCGCAGCTACAATCACAACACCATCTGCAACGACAGCTATTGGATCAATGCAAGCACCTTCAGCAGATGCAAAAGCTGCTACTGCGTTGGTAACGAACGGCACTCCAACCAAGAAGGACAGTACTCTCGTCTATGCCAATAATGATGTGTCTGTGGTACGTTACATGTATTATTTTGCGAATACCTTTTTTTTTTTAATGAAACATTGGCTTTTTTCATATTTCTGACAGTCATTTTGATGTATTTCTATAGGAGGAAATCAGAGCTGCGCTGGAGCGATACCGATTCAAACCCAAGGTGGAGTCTGCAGCATAAGTATAAATATGTTTTCTATTTTTTTTTTTTCTTTCGTGAAAAAAGGACGCCTTTTTATTTCAATAAAATCAAATAGGAATGAAGAAATACTCTGGTAAAGATGGGTTTATACTGAGTCTACATAAACTTTAGGTGAGACTAATAACGTCTATTGAATGCACCAATGAAAAGGAAAGACAAAGCTCGTTTGCAGCTGTGCTTTTACGCTCATGCTCATGATCAGGGCTTGAAAACAATGCTCTCACTCTCATACTTTGTCACTTGCTCCGCCGCTCTCTCTTTTCCTTTTTCTTGTTCTTTTTCTTGTTCTTTTTCTTTTCTCTTTCTCCGCTCCATTATCAATGGTATCAATACCAAAGAAGAAAGAACCCGTTAGTTTAAATTTATAATGACACATTCATGTCTGTGAAAACCTATTCATAGGACAAATCCACCAATAGGCCCTATTTCCACAAAGGAAGAGGTGGGTTGGTTGAGAGCATTCTTTTTCTTTTTCTTTTCTTTTTTTTTTTTTTTCTGCCCCTTATCATTTGTTGGTCAATGGGATCTTTTCAATATTCCAATCTTAAGCCGTTTATCCAATAAGGCAAGAAGAAGGAAAAAAAAAAAAAAAGAATGCAGATAAATGGCGTGTGGATATGGATAAATCTTTGTAAAAAGACAACAAGTATATTAAAGATAAGCTCTGACGACCATGATGGAAGTAGGATGAAGATGAAACTAAATATGTTGAATCAATAATATAATAAAAGATTGAAAAAAGAGTTTATTAATGAAGAGGATCCCTGTCGTCAAGATCTTTTGGCTTTGCTTAGCTGCACAAAAACGACAAGGCCAATAATCCAAAAGGGAAAGTGCAATGACATGTATGATATCTGCATTAATGTATGTATAAAGCATGTATATTGTATTTGGTCAATGTGATAATACAATTAAATGTGTGTAATAATATTTTTGTATATCCATAATATCTATACAATATGCTATACAACATAATGCAGTTTTGCTGGTGCTCTTCTTTTTTTCTTGCATGGCTCTCAACCTTCAACCCGACTTTTATTTTCTGTATTTAATAAAGTTCCATCATTTATCGCTGTCCCTGTGCTAAAGTTGTTTAGTTGTTTTGTTGGTCCTTTTGCTCTTTTTTTTCTTTCTCTCCTTCCTCCAGCCTCATTTCTTTTGCCCATCACTTTTTTTTTTTTTTTGCTTGCTTCTCCCCTTCTCATTCTTTCTCCTTCTCTTTCTCCTTCTCTTTCTTTTTCCTTTTCTTTTGTTTTCTCTTTCCACTCTGCGTCATATCAAGTAATCAAGCAATAATAAATCAATGAAGAGTTTGAAGGGCGTCTTGACACGGAACAAGTCGAAAAACAATAATATCCTACCAGCTAACAACTCCACCTCTACCATCAACACTGTCCCAGCTGCCGACGCTCCTCTCCCCTCTTCTTCTTCCTCAATAGCAACTAGTACTATTAATACTTTAATTACTCCTACTACTGCTTCCAGTAATCCTACTCAAGTCGCTGACAACGCGTCTTACATTCACAATAACAATACCATCAATACCAATATCAACCTCCCTCATCATAATAACACTACTCCCACCACGGCCTGTCCCATTACCAATTCTAGTCTTAGTCCTACCCAGGAACCCCATATCCTCTCCAACCTCAGCAATAGCACGGTTCATACCTCTAATAACAACAACCAGAACCAACAACCACAGGAACAACCCATCACATCTGTCAAGGAGCCCATAAAGGCAATAGAAATCCCTTCTAGAACGCCGCTCGAGAATAAATCTGGGAGCACTCTTGCCAATTCTACAAACCCAAGCATTACCATCCTCGGTGACAACATGACTCACGATCAGCGCGACAATCATACTCCTACAATTGTGGTAATGAATGTAGAGCCAGTAAGATCTCATCCATGACCCAATCTCTCTCGCTTTCTCGCTTTCTCGCTTTCTTGCTCTTTCTCTCTCCTTTCTTATTTTTATTTTATGAACCAAAGAAAATAGACCAAACAATGCCCAGCATTTTGCTACGGCTCCTTTCCACCCCGTTATAACAATTATTTCTTTGGTTTTGAAAGCTTTCATTTGTGTATTTCCTGACCCCTATCCCACTCGTTCACAATGTGTTTAAACTTTTTTTTTTTTTTTTTTTTTTTTTTTTTGCGCTAGTCTGAATATCATCAGCCTGGGGCATCACCGCAGTTTACAGGGGGCCTTCCATCCTCACCGACTCCGGCATCTCCTTCGGCCAAACAAACTGGTGAGAAAGAAGTTCCTAAGAGTGGACCCATTAATAGGATGAAGAACGCACCCAAGGATGCCATCCCTATAAGCAAAACTCCCAGACGACAACGATCATCTCGATTCCATGTAACAGAACGCGTCACGCTGGAAAGACTTCAGGCATTAGACGGTATGTAGAACTGGAATTTTCTCAATTAACTGGATCCTTGTCAGTCTTGTTAATACACCAGTGAATATCCGTGCGTATGAGCAGCTCTTCTAAATGTTTCTACTTGTTTTCTGTGCTCTTCTATTTCCGATTTCTCTCGCCTCATCCACTCATCCATCTAATTTTCTATTCACTTATCAATCTATTGCCATCTTTGCTTCTTTCTCTCTTTTTGTTGTTATTATTATTATTGTTATCCTTATAATTATTATTAATGAATTGAATTGTTGTTATTATATCTTTGCTACCAATTCTCGGTACTCTAAATCCTCTTTGTCTTTTTTTTAACAATATTCGCTGTTAAAAAAATTTTTATCGCTTATTGATACCATATAGACGTGGCACATATTGATCGTCAGGAGCTGTTTTTGAAAAAGATTGGACAATGCTCAGTTGTTTTCGACTTTAATGATGCATCTTCAGAACTCAAGGGCAAAGAAATCAAGCGGCAGGCATTGACAGAAATTCTTGACTACATCTCTAACAACAGAGGTGTGATCACAGAGCCTGTATATCCTGAGGTCGTCAAAATGGTAAGAATCTTTTTCTTTTGTTTGCTTGCACAGAGAGGCGGTCCAAATTGACTATGATTTAACTTGATCTATACTGATCAAAAAATCCTTACAGTTTGCAATGAATCTCTTTAGAACGATCCCCCCTCAGGTGAATCCCTCGGGAGAGGCATATGACCCTGAGGAAGACGAACCAGTGCTGGAGTTAGCATGGCCTCATCTTCAAATCGTTTATGAATTCTTTCTTCGCTTCATCGAATCCCCTGATTTTAACACCAATATGGCAAAGAAATTCATTGACCATCACTTTATCCTCCAGGTAAGCAAAAAAAGTTGAATCGTGTCATTATCCTGGCTTTGTTGTTTTCTCTCTACTTTTTGACTTTGATCGTTTATGTAAATTAGTTTTTGGACTTTTTGCGCTTGTTTTACTTACTGTCCTCATCTGTATTCACTTTCTAGTTGCTTGAGCTCTTTGATAGTGAAGATCCTCGTGAGCGCGACTTTCTAAAAACGACCCTTCACCGTATCTACGGCAAGTTTCTCAATTTGAGAGCATTCATCCGCCGATCAATCAACAACGTTTTTTTTCAATTTATTTATGAGAAAGAACGACACAACGGGATTGCGGAGCTGTTGGAAATTCTGGGAAGGTACAGTTCAGAACTCTATCAGAATTTTTTTTTTTTTTTTTTCTTGGGATAATTGTTGATATATATAGTTTATAATGAGTTGAAAGGTCCTGCCCTACCATATGTATCTTTTGGCTCATACATCTACTCTTTTTTTTTTTTTTTTGCTTTCTTTTTTTTTTTTTGTGGTTCTGTCCCCTTGCTTATTACATCATTAGCATTATCAACGGATTTGCTCTCCCACTTAAGGAAGAACATAAGACCTTTCTCACTAAAGTATTAATACCGCTTCACAAGGCAAGATCATTGACACTTTACCATCCTCAGCTGGCCTATTGTGTAGTTCAATTTTTAGAGAAGGACCCCACGTTAACTGAGGAGGTATTTATTTATTTATTTTTTATTTTATTTTATTTTTTTTTTCTCGAGGAGGAAGAACGGAAAAAGTCTAATGCATATTAATACTAACATGTCCATTTCTTTGTCAAAATAAAAAATAGGTTGTCCATGGTTTGCTGCGCTTTTGGCCTAAAGTCAACAGTCCCAAAGAGGTGATGTTCTTGAATGAAATTGAAGAGATTCTGGATGTCATTGAACCATCCGAATTCGTCAAAATAGAAGGCCCTTTATTTACGCAAATCGCACGCTGTGTTTCGAGTCCACACTTCCAGGTGAGACACAAAAGCTTGTTGGTCGTTGGAGCAAGCACGATGCATTAAATCTATTTATTTTATTGATCGTCGTCATCATTGCTATCACCATAGGTTGCAGAGAGAGCACTATACTATTGGAATAACGAGTATATTGTTAATCTGATTCATGACAATGCCAATGAAATTTTACCGATCGTGTTCCAATCCTTGTACAAGAACTCAAAGACACATTGGAACAGGTACAAATAACACATCTTTTTATCCCCATTTTATCCATTATATATGCAACCAATACCTTTCTAACGGCTATATAACATTTCCCTTAGGACTATCCATGGGTTGGTATTTAACGCGCTTAAATTATTCATGGATGCAACACCAAAACTCTTTGATGAGTGCACCAATCATTTTCGTGTAGCACGTCAAAAGTATGTTTTGATAGACTCAGCCTGCAAAAAATTGTTGATAATCATCTTTTTTTTTTTTTTTTAGTCGTGACCATTTCAGTTGTTGCTGTTGTCCATACTAAACAATCTAACTCGCATAAAAGTGATAGAAAACGTTTGCAGGAAAGAGATGATATCTGGCAACGACTCGAGCAACGGGCAGCAGAAAACTATGCCAATCTTTCCGCGCAGGGCGCGGTTTCGGTCCCATTACCACTTCCAGCAGATCCCATCTCTGTACCACTCGGTAAGAGCTCTAGCTATCCTGGAATGCTCCTTTTATTTCATCTCATCGCTCACTAACTCGCCCTTATATTTTATATATTCATATTATTTCAGAGTCTTTTGTTCATGGAGCGATCGCTGATGAAGCAGATGAAGAGTTGTCGGGAAATGATTCAGACGCAGACCAGGATCTTTACAGTGACAATTTGCAGACATTCGATAACACTGGACCAGTCATTCCTCAGTTCCGGAGAAAGTCTATTATACCAGTGGATGAGACTGTCCTTAATGAACTTTCACGTCATATCAGTCTAGATGAGATGCTGGACTTCCCACAGTCAGCTGCAAGCCATGAGAATGATTAATACATGCCGGAGTAGACAGAGCGGAAGACTCGGAAAAGAGCTTAGCTAGATACCCGAATCCATAAAAGTAGACGTAGACGGAGCGAATAAATCGAGTTAAGGAACTCATAAAATAAATAAAAATCCCTGTCTGTGTAGACAAGATCATATTCATATAGAATAATGTCGATATCACGTGATGATCAATATTAATGAATTGGAACCCTTTTTCGTCGTTACCCCATCTTGCACCTTTGTCATTTTCCTACCCACATGACTAATGAACAGGCATAAGGATAAGAATAGGGACATTAATATGAACAATTATAAATACTGTCGTGGGAATGAGAAAGATTGTGATGAATCCAAGCTGGATAAAGAGCATACAGAACACGAGCACAGGCAACAGCAAATCAAAACAGGCACAATGAACGACAGTGAGCATGACCAAATTTCTGGCAGCAGCAATGACAGCATGACCAATGACTTTAATAAAAATGGCATAGTGTACAAAAAAGAAGATACGACGACGAACCTATTAGACAAAATAGATGTAGAAGTTTTCAAGAATACGCGAACTTCAAATAGCAGTCATCCAAAGCAACTTCCTCGTCTGTCTACATCATCTCTTGGATCAAAATTCATTATCAACGATAATAACACATCATCTACAGCAGCGATACTGTCAAAGACTCCAATGTTTAACGGCGGCGCTGGAGTTGGGTCTTCCTTTGTGGACACGATGACGCAACAACTCTCCATTCATGTAGAGCAACCTGTGGGGAGTATGAGTATCTCTCCTAGTAGTCGTGATGTGGTCCTGGCCGCGTATGTGAGAAGCATGAACCTTGCACCTTTACTCTTCTCCTGGTTGAGTGATCCAAGACAGAGAGAGATTGGATTAACATAAAACCTGTTAAAAATTTTGGACTTTCTCAAACTACGAAACAATTTTACCGACACGAACTCTACAAAAAAAAAAAAAAAAAAAAAAAAACTTTGTTAGGCGGAAAGGGCTCTTTATTATTGATCTGGAGAATCCATATGAACCACCGCGAGTTCTACATCATATGACGAAATGGGAGGTAGCAGATGTACAATGGAACCCACACTTTAGTCGAGAAAACTGGATCGCATCAACGGTAAAAGCGTAAAGCGGAGCAGAGCTCATAAAGCTTTTTTTTTTACAAAGTACTTTTCTATTCATTTAAAAAAACGTAAAAGAAGCCTAAGTTTTACCTGCTTTGTCTGTTTCGTTTTTATCACCTCGCTGATCATTTATTAGTCAAATCAAAAAGCACTTATTTGGAATTTGAATTATAATGCACCGCGAGCTGTTGAGTTGATTCTTCATGCTCATAACAGAGCCATTAGCGACATCAATTGGTCTCCTTTCCATCCGGATCTGCTCGCTACATGCTCTGTTGATACTTTTGTACATTTGTGGGACTTAAGAACCCCTAAAAAGCCCGTCAACTCATTTTGTGCATGGACAGGTAATCACATTTTTACCTGCGATTAAAAAAGAGCCTGTTGTGTACGTATATTTTATTTTCTTTCGATAAATGTATTCATTAACTCTTTGCGCTTTTATGAACAGCAGCGGCAACGGTTGTCAAATTTAACAGAAAAGACGAATTTACTCTTGCCTCAGCACACGACACCAAAGTAGAAGTTTGGGACACTAGAAAAGGGTCTTCGCCTTACATCAGCATTCCAGCCCATCGTCAAAGAATCAATGGCATTGACTGGAGCAGAAAACACAGAAACCATATTGTCACCTGCAGTTTAGACAAGACGATCAAATTTTGGGATATTGACGATACTAGCCAACCTCATAATGAGATCGTCACAAAATCGCCTGTCTGGCGCGCACGTCACACACCGTTCGGACATGGCATCTTGACCATGCCCCAACGAACAGAAACGGCTCTTTCTCTATGGAATAGGGGTCGCTCATCGGAGCCTGTTTGTAGATTTGAGGGACATACAGATACGGTCAAAGAGTTTGTGTGGCGTATACGAGATAATGAGGATAACTCTGGCCAACGTCTTTTTCAGCTAGTTACATGGTCTAAGGACCAGCATCTTCGACTCTGGCCAATAAGTGAAAAAATGCTGGAAGCTATGGACCACAATGCGACAACACCTGCCGACATTGCACCTTATCCACCAAACTATGAAAAAATGTCATTCAGAGATCCACCCCCTCTTAGAATAGCTGCAACACCATCGAGAACGGTATCAACACTACGAGTGCTTGCAGGAAACCGAATGTCAACAATGACTCCATTTCGGACATCCATGTCAACACGTACTGTGGGGCCCCTTGGAAACCATGGCGTGCTATACAGAGAACGGAAAGCGCCATCGCCTTTGGTATGGGTACAGGGTGTTCGGATGGCGAAGCCAAGTGGAGATTTAGGCATGCCAGATAGGGCTTCACCGCAAACAGTGGCTACGGAGATTGCAGCTGTTGGGCAAAAATTCCAAAATGTGAAATTTGAGAAGGTGAATGTTGCTGGACGGACCTGTACAATTTCGCTTAATGGTCTCCGCACGAATGAAGGCGTCCCGTTTTTACGCGTCAATATCACGTTCCCACAGTTTTATCCGAAACAGGCGCCACCTACGTTTGAGATCCAGAAAACAGGGATGCTGTCTATGGCATTGCGGGCACAGATTGCAGCCAATCTCGATCGTATTGCAGCAACGCATGCATCCAGAGGCTTACCGTGTTTAGAAGCCATTATTCGATGTCTTTTAGGGGAGGACAAACGCGACGAGGCCATGGACAAGGGCTTGGATGATTCAGATGAAGATGATACGATTGTCAATCCCCTACGCAAGTCGCGTGGCCGGGACGCTGGCACAATGGATGAGAAAGATCAGATGGTCCCATTCCCATGCCTTTGTGGAGCGGTCTTTGCAACCAACGGTATGAGATGTCTCATTTAATACTCAAAGCAATGCTGAAGAGTAGCTCCGGTTATGCATGGCATTGACTATGGATATGGCACTAAAAAATGGAAATACATTATCTATGTTCATGAATAGGTAAATTGGTTACATTTTTCTCCAAGCTCCGCACGCCTCATGCAGCATCGTCGAGCATACCAATCACTGGTCGTAGTAGTACTCTAATCAAAACATCGTATACATATACCCACCCTCGAACCTATGCTTCGATGGGAGAATACAAGGCGTTCTCACGTCTACCAAGCAGCACTGAAGGGTTAGCAGGAACTGTATCCCGCATTGTGGCAGACACAGATGATCAAGATGACTTGTGGCCTATGCCCAACTTGTTTGCAAAACCAAAACCAAAACATGAATTGGTTCGCGTGACAAGGAATGCAAAGGATCAGCCCGGGTACTATAAACAACAGCCACAATCTAGGAGCACTCTGTATCTTAAGGATATCACGCATCTTCTTCCGGTGTCGCCTAGGCTGGCTGCTGCCTATACGTATGCCGCTGTTATTGTTGCCATGCTGCATACCATTTCTTGGCATCTTCCATCTACTACCTCTCTCACTTTCTCTTTTTTTTTTCTCTCTTTCCAATGCTACCTTTTCTACTCTTAGACTTAATGGCGATAATGTATCTGAAATCTGCGAGCAGAATGCCCTTCAGGCCCGACATCTAGGGCGCTTGGATTTGTACAAGATCTGGAAGTTAGCGGCATTGATTCTTACACTCTCTGTACCGATGGATCCTGTCACATTCGAAATGCACAAGGCAGAGATCTCCAAGATGAATTCTCAAACGCACCCTGTTAAATTACTAGATTTGATGAATCGTTCAACGAGCGCGAGGCAGCGGCGTGATAGCGGTACGGCGTTTGTCCCTGTTTTAGAGGATACATTCTACCAAAAAGTGCGCTGGGGTAATCATCCTTTGGGTCGAGAGCTTGTCGATGTGCTGTAAGCTCATTTTCATTATCTTTTTTTTTTTTTTTTTTTTTTTTGTTCTTTATTTTTTACTTTTTTCACATATACGCAACAATATAACAATGATTTCTACTCGATGTTTTTTAATACTCCATTGCTTTGGAACTAGCTTCTCATATTTAGAACGCCATGGTGATATTCAAATGCTTGCTTTACTCTCTTGCGTCTTCAAAGATCCCTTTAGAAACACGATTTCCGTCACTGGCACTACTCCTGTATGTTGCTCTATCCTGCATAAGTCCATTCTCTTCTCTTTATTCCACAATGAAAAATAATGTTTGTTTGTTTTTTTTTTTTTTTTTTTTGAAATATTTCTGGAATCAAGCCTCAGGCTCACTATCGCTCGTATCATCAATCGCCTATGAGCGATGCACCGGACTATTTTAATAGCCGTCAAGCGAGTAACACTAGGTCTCTTAATGGACTACCTATGAACACTACACCAATGTCACTTGAACAAAGCCCTGCACGGCCTAGAGCGCCAACAGTAACGAGGATATCTCCATATCTAAACCGAGTATCGCCAACAATGACTGCTTTTGGGACATCATATTCATCATCCATGCGAAAGGCTCCAAATCGATTTTACAGTGGTGCTATCACTTCACCCTTGACAACACCCTCTTCTTCGAGAGAAGGATATGTAGATGTCGTTCCACCATACCACGGACCTCCTTTCATACCGCCAATCATGACTAGTTATTCTGCCCAGCAAGGACCACAAGAAAGCGTCACCCAACCACCAGCCTATGCACACAGTAAGCGGGATTCATATCATTCAATGCAGGGAGCCAGCCCAACACTACTTTCCAAATTGGCGCCGATTCAGCGCCGTGAACCAAGCACATCACCATCATCATCTCTGCTCGAAAAGAATGAGCGGTTTACAGTTCGAGCAAACGGTTTCAAGATGACAAGGATGAACGTTGGCTACTTTGACTCTGACGAAACGTAAGAAATTAAAGAATTATCCGCCTATACCTCCGTTTTTTTTTTTTTTTTTTTTTTTTTTCCTACATCGAATATTTTGACAAACTTTTCTTTCCTCTAGTCCGATGAACAAACCGCTGTTGGACCCATCCAAAGAAAACCTTCATAATACTTGGCGGCTTCTGTATGCAGAAATGATGTATAGCTGGGGTCTGTTTGAGGCACGAACAGAGTTACTCAAGTTCCTATCTCTTAAACCTATATCCCAAAGCTCGAATGCATATCGAAATAAGGACTATCACAAGATATCACCTTTGGACTTGATCTTGGGTATTGACAACCGTGGACCTCAAATATACAACAAATGCTTTGAATGTGAGAATCGACTGTATCCAAATTATAAGTGCGATTTTTGTAAAATGACGCGAGTAGGGATCAAATGTACGATCTGTCATATATCTGTCCGAGGACGGACGAGTGTATGCCTCAAATGTGCTCATGGAGGACATACAGATCATTTATGGGAATGGTTTGTACAGGAGAAAAACCAAGTTTGCCCGACAGGATGTGGATGCGAATGTCTTGTGAACTTTGGAGGATGGGCTGGCGGAATGGCCATTCAACCGATTCATAAGCACCTTCTGCCTCAGGAGTCTTTATAAAAAAAAATAAAAAAAAACTGTATTAGAAACCAAGTAAAAATTCTTGAATGCAGCATTTATTTAAAAACAAATAATTTTGTACACATGTGCAGAAAGCCATTGAGCCCATGTTAGGACCATTGAAGAGTGTCTTTGCCCAAAGAAAAAAAAAAAAAAAAAGTTTATATTCATCTGCTTCATTCATCCATTACAACTTACCGCAAGCATCAACTGCTATCTTCCCTCTTTTCAATATCCTCTTACCTTTTTCTATTCTCAACGAAGAAAAGAAAAACGCGCCAATTGTATAATACTTCATTGCTTACCTCACGTTATTTTATTTTAGTTTTTTTACCCATCTTGTAGGAAGCGTCTCTTCTTATTTATAATCCTTCTTTCTCTCCTCTCTCTCCACACCATGTCACTTTTAAGTGATCCTGCCTACATCGTCCATAATCTACGTCTTAGTAACCTACGTCTCGATGACCGCACGGCCGACAAAATCATCTCTTTCCCACCACAATTGCTTTCTAATGAATACATCAAGGTTGCAGGACCCAACTTTCCAGAGATGCAGTACTGTTACTCGCCCAATATCAGTCATGAATACATGATGCTCGGTAGCTCTTCTCTTCTCCTCGGTGGCGGTGGCGGTACCAACGACTCTACACTGACGCCATCCAATGATGGTAGCAATGTCAACCCTGGTGGAACAACAGGAGTCGCATATAATCCAAAACCAGGAATTGTAGGAAGAATTAAACATGATCGAAGGCGGATGGTTGCAGCCCAAGCTGCTGCTGCTGCAGGATTAGGTAGAGGGGGTAATGAAGGCGGTAGTGGTGGCGGTGGTGTGCCGCAAGTGTCTCCGATCCAACCTGCACCTGCGCCTGCTGTACGAGTGCCAATTCCAATGGCTGCTGCTAGTGTAGAAAGCGACGACGAAATTGATATCGATGATGAAGAGCCAATGTATGCTTCTTCTTTTTTTTTTTCGTTGTTTTATTGGATAATTGCATCACCCCATTAAGGCAAAAAAAAAGAGGAAAAATCGTTGACGCGTTATATTTTCTACCATTTTAGTAAATCACCACCGAGGAGGTTCCCAAAGATTGCAACACCAATCCTCGCTAGTGGTAATTTTGCGCCAGGGATTTTCGTCACCACCCCTTCAAGACCTGGATCAGCCACCATCCCTGAGGATACTCAAGCCGCTCAACGACTATCGGCGGCGGAAGGTACAGGAACGGCTCTAGAGACAGCTGCAGATTCGGCACCTCTCGAATCAGGCGCTTCGCGAGATTCTGAAGCAGTGGAGCAGACAACCGAAATTGGCGACATCACCATTGACTCCCTGAATTCACCAATTGATTTGTCGCCCCCAGCTTCAGCCACTGCTGGGCGGCTGCTCAAAACACCTGTGCCGTCTGTAATCAATTTGATGTCGTCTTCACCATTGCGCCCTGATACCCCTCCTCCCAACAAATCCATCGCCCCGCATGTAGAAGGCCTTCCAACACAACCTTTTCTCTTGCCTGTGAAGCCTCCTCCAAAATCTTTACTCACTCAACTCATCACACAACAAAAGTTCAAGGATGACAATCCATTTGCAGAAGAGTTTCTGCGGGTGGCTGGAATGGGTGAGGCTAACCCCGTACAGCTCAAGATATATTTACCTAATAGTGAGAAACCTAGGGATCCGATGCAGGTAGTCGTGAAGCGCGAGGCAACAGTTGAAGATGTCATTGGATATATACTCTATCAATATTACCATGAGGGACGGAAACCATTACTTAGTGATGAGCTCTCAACCGTCGTACAATGGAACTTGCGTATCGTCGAAGATGACGGCGAGATTGACGACGACCTGCCAGGTAAAAACAAAATAACTTCAAGTACACTAATGCTTGAAAAAAAAAAAAAAAAAAAAAAAAAAATCTCACATATCATCTGATCCTAATATGCCTCTGTCTGTTGTTCATGGCTGTAAAAAAAAAAAAAAAAAAAAAAAAAAAAGCTGTGGAAAGAACGCTGAAAATTGGCCGGTTTTCCACAAACCAGCGGTTTGCAATGAATCAATTTGCATTATGCGAGGCTACACCGGCTCAAGTCAAAATTAACGAGAATTTATATGCGAAGTCCGGAAGAACAGTTGTGCGCCCGAAGAAACAAAAGTTGGAGATCCCGCCTGCAGTACAAGGGCCGTCTGATTTCCCCAAAAGTGATGTAATTACCAAGGATATGTCTGTATCAGGCATTTTATCTGCAGCCGAGTTGGCGGAACTTAACAATGGCGGCATGAATGGAGGAGGCGCATCCAGTGGGGCCATTTCTACTATAGGTACCGGAGGCGGCGGCGGTAGCACAGGCGCTGTGGCTCCGCCAAGAGCAGACCCTCTCATCTCCAGCACACAGCATTATGTGCGCGTGCGACTTCAAACAAAACACGAAGTTAAGCACACGACAACAGTAGAAATTTTACCTAAAATGTTGGTATCCGGTGTAATTGACTACATCTGCGGAAAGCGTAAAATGAATCCGGAAGAATGGTGTTTAGTGGTCGCAGACACGAACCGTGTGCTACCATTGGATGGTGCTGCTGAAGACATTCCCAATACTACAGAGCTTGCACTTGTTCCTAAAGACAGTGGTAAGTATTAAAAAAAAAAAAAAAAAAAAAAAAAAAGCGTGTGAAGATTTTGAGACGTTACTCGCAGTCTCCTCTCTCAACTGCTTCTTTTTTCCTTTCATTGTACAGAAATGATTTTGGCTGCGAAGCGTTCCAAGCTTGGACACCCAGGATTGACAGAAATCCCAGGCTCAAGTGTGTCTTATCTAACATCGGCAGAGGTGTATCGTGAGTATACTCTAAGCCGGAAACGACGTGGTGGCTATGTTGGTCATCATGAACAAGTCCTGGCAATTGATGGTGACTACATCCGGATTATGCCCTCGTCAACGAAGATGCTGCTCTTTGATTCAGGCAAGACATCATCCTATGTCAAAAATATGATTCATGACTGTCGACAGAGCAAAAAAGCGCGTAGTCATTTCAAGTTGATCGTAATACGAGGCGATCGAGAGACGAAAACATATGAGTTTGAGGCCAACAGTCCGCAACAAGCACGTAAGTATTTTTTTTTTAATGATCTGCGTAGCATGCAGTTTTAGTGAACTGGGCTCTTCCTCGGAGCTAACATGTGTTTTTTTTTTGTTCATGTAGAGGAGATATGTCAAAGAATTATGCAACTTAAAAACAGCTGAAAAAATTGCTCAGCTCCTCATCATCCACTGCTAGACGACGGGACCTGTTGGTTTTTTTTTTTTTTTTTTTTTTTTTTTGTTAATATTTGAACGCATGAATATAGTTTATTGCATGTCATCTTGTATAAAGCAAAGCAAAGCAAAGCGAAAAAAAAAAAAAAAAAAAAAAAAAAAAAAGACTTGAACTCGGCGTGTATATTTTCTTTGTTATTGTTACTAAAGAGTGAGGGCATGGTCCATGCTCGATTGACCAATTGATTAATGCTGACATGTTCAACAACGTCTACCATCGTACCGTCCAACGCCTTCTTTTGTGTCTCTGCTTCTCCACACCCCTGATGGAACAGAACCAAACAGAATCTTTTCTTTCATCTTCATTCATCCACGAGCAACTGCGGAGGCCCATGCTCAGCCATTAGGACACCTCAATGGGGGTCAATGCTCAGAAAATCGAAGGGGTGTGGGAATTGTCTATTCATACTCGCTCAGTATGCTTGCAGCAAACATCTAGACAACTACGCTCATCAGTTTTATCCTAACGCTCCACAGAAAAGCCAAATGAATTAGGCAGTGCCCAGGAAAATAGCAAAAAGCGTTTTATTTGTTCCATTGCTACAAAAAAAATAGAACAGTTTTCCCATTATTATCAAACTCTATGGTGTGTGGTTTGTTCACCCGCTTATGCAAGGAAGCAAACTGGGAGACTTCCATTGTATGTCTGGTAGAATATGATTCAATATGCAAGAGTGAAAGAGATTAAGGCACCCACAAGGAAGAAGATAAGATGGATGATCTTTCAATTTGCTCATCCAAACCCCCAAGTCGAACCCTATCTGTCCCCGGGCCAGACAAAAAACCAGGCTCGCACGTACCCTTTTCAACTCATATTCGTTTCTAAGATGCATGCTTGTTAAACATATATAAAGCCATTCCTTCTTTTTTTTCCCCCTTCTAAACTCAAGTGACCTGTCTTCCAAACAACACAACGCACACAAGCAGCACACATCAATAATCGTCGCCATCATCTCAAGACTTTTTTTTCCTTTTCTTTTAGTCAACCTACTGTGGATCATCCAATCAGCCCCACAGATTTTTTTTTTCTTTTCTCCCGTAAAAATCACGAAAGATTCTTCAGCCATACCGACTCCTAGCACAATAATCAAAAATGATGCGCCCTATTCATGGCCCAACCTCCCCTACTGCCTTCGTCGAATCCTATGACAACACGGGTGCAGGCAAGAACAACTCTATCAGTAGCACTTCCAATAAAAGTAAAAAACCCTCTTCGGCAATGCATGGCAAAGGAAAGAAAGAAAAGCACATCAGAACAAGGGATAAAGACAAGGAAACAGGCGAAGGTTTTAGAGATATTAAAAGTATGATCAGCACCAGCATGATGACGACAACAGCTTTCCTTGGCCCTCTCCCACAGCAGCAGCAGCAGCAGCAGCAAGCACAGCTGCGACTAGGTCGCGAGCGTAGTGGAAGTGTAGCAAGTAGCTTGCGAAGCGCCCAAAGCACAAATAGCTCATTGAGTATCCTCCGCCGTAGTAGTGTGGAAACTAGTAGCATTCACAGCAATAGCACACAACAGTCGCACCGATCAATTGACACCTCTTTAAGCCATCATCATCACCACCATATCAGACTTCCCTCTTTCCTCAAAAGACGAAAACAATCAAACCCAGCCTCCTTTGCTCCCGAATCCTCTTCATCACAAAATCCTTCCTCTCCCTCTCCCTCTCTTACTCCCATCGCTCCCTCTTCTTCCGCTTCCTCTTCCTTGTCCTCATCCTCATCCTCTTCTTCCCTCACACCTGCGTCGAAGCAGCAGCAGCAGAAACAGAAGCACAAAGTCACCATGGTCCCCCAGCATGACATCCACATCTCTTGGCCACATCCTGTCCAAAGTGGTAATGCCTTTGTGGCAGGCACCTGGTCAATTCCTGGGCACGGACCATGGGAGAAATTACCCATGACACTTGTCCCAGGAACAGATGCTCTGTATGAGATTTATCTCAATGTGCAGGAGGTTGAAGATGTAGACAATATCAACGAAGACGGATATCTCCACCACGAATTGCTCAATCATCATGAACTTGAGCACAATACCTCCTCCCTGACCACCCCTACTTTTTCCAAGCGTATAGCCCGCTTCTTTGGACGCTCACGATCATCCTCAAATGCCTCTACTTCATCCAACAACACACTCCATGATAAACTCAGAGATTTTCAAAATGACCCGCCTTATCATCACCAGCTGAGCAAAGATGGGGTTATTCTACCGATGACTCGCCAATACCGATATCAGTTCAAGTTTGTGATCGATGATGAATGGAAGTGCGATTCACAAAGAAAACAAGTTCAAGATGATCAGGGCCATTGGAACCATGAACTTATTGTTGACCTTGTCGAGCAGATTCAACTCACTTCACCTAATCGCAGTCGAAGTTCGAGTCTGCAGAGCGAAGGCAGCGTCACTGCCACAACAAGCACTCCTTTGCCAGCCATCTTGAACCATGAAGAAGACAAGATCAATTCCACTAGCCTCACCTCTAAGAATGCGGCGAGAGAAAATGAGGAGACTTCATCATCCCTTGCTCCTGCCACAACAGCATCTAGTGTGAGTGAAACTACAGCCCCTCAACTTCCAGATCTTGTAAACCCGCAAGCCCCTTCAGACACATTCACAGAGGAATTGGATTTAAAAGGCGCAGTTGAAAATGACCAAGACCGATCAAAAGACAGTAGTGATAACAACAGCAAGAGTGATACACAGTCAGACGATGACAGGGAGGGTATTATTGGTCATGATGTGGCCGCTGATGTTGTGGCACCCCAACAAGATAAAGAGCAACATCAACCCCAGCATGAACACGACGACCAACATGATACAACAGCTCCTACTCCTGACCAAGGTAACTCAAACCAAACCAAAAATCAAATCAAATCAAATCAAATCAAATCAAATCAAATCAAATCAAATCAAATCAAATCAAATGAAATCAGGCCAAAAAAAAAAAAAAAAAAAAAAAAAAAATCGCCAATGAGGACAAAGGTCTTGATTACATTATTGTATAAACACATGCACACATGATGGGAGAGTGAGAAGTTGGTTTCCCTCTGCCCTCCCACCCCAAAATCACCCTCCTTCAAAGCTCGTTCACACATTTCCCTGCATTACATTTTGACATGAAGTACACGCGTATGCTCTTCTGTTATCTGAATTGCTCTCATTGTTTGTGTGTTTATGTACACATTAATGTGTTTATCTACAATAATATTCATATATAGTTTTTTTTTTGTGTTTAATTTTACTGTCTCCGACAAAACTATTAATCATCTACATCGATGTTGTCTTGTTCATTTCGTTAATAGATATCAAGCCTAATTCCCTTCCTTCGACCCTGTCTCAACATAATGTCAGCACTAAGGCTCCCAGAACTCCCCTTGGAGTCCAAACAGATGCCTCTGCTATCAGCGGCGCAACTGGTGCAGCCACATCATATTCCCAAGTTCCATCCCCACCTCTGACACCTTCAAACGCAACCGCTCCTAAGGATCAATCAAGTCTCGAGGACGAAGAGATTGAAGAAGAGCTGCATCTGGAGGAGCATTACCGCCAGCAGCCAGAATCATTTGAATCCCCACTGACACCGCGATCTGAGGCACCTTCGCAAGGACTCACGATGTTTAACAAGATAATGACAAGGATAGTGGATGATGGTGAGAAGGTAGAGAAGAAGGAGATGGAAAAGGAAGAGGAGGAGAAAGAGGATAAATCGGGTGATGATGAGGCGTTCAAGAAACTCACTGAGGAATGTCCATCAGGGTCCTCCTCGTCTTCATCCAGGCATGAGTTACACGAGTCTGAAACAGTGCAGAGTGAGAAGAAACGACCTGAACTGCCAGAGCAATATCCCGGTCTGCTCTGGAGTATCTGTAAGACTACAGCTGTGGTCTCAGCAGCAGTTGTTGTCATTGGATTAGGCTTTGGTCGCAAGAAGAAGGACTCTGAATCATCAATTCGAGTCAAGAGTGACCAAGCCAAGTCGAACTAAGCGAGAATCAATGGTCTCACTGTACTCTGCAGTAGATTCCAAAAGAAAAAAAACTTCAAGAACCATACTGATACCACCATAACAAAATATGTAACGAACGCACTATCATTTTCGATAACCTACTCCTCAATAGTCAAATATACTCTATACTTCTTACCTGAACCAAATAAATGAATAAAAATCTCCACTATGGTGGCTGATTGTGTTATGACCAAGTGATCTTCATTGCTGTATTTTTTTATAAGCATCCACGATTATATAAATGTATTATAAACTTTATTGATCCTTTAAAAAAAAAAAAAAAAAAAAAAAAAAAAAGAGGATTAATTTAATGAAAATTGGCCAGCATATAAAAGAAAGCCAAAGTGATTTTTTTTTTTTTTTTTTTTTTTTTTTTTGATAACGAGGACCCACGAGGTCATGTAGGATTTATTTAGATGTTAGCTCTATAAACGAGTTACTCCATTACTGGGACCGCAAATAAAGCGGTATCCAATAATCGGCTGTAGCCGCACCGTCGTACTGCCACAGTACAGCATCCTGTTCATTGAGTAGGCTTCCATGGTCCTCTAAGGACCTGTGGTACGGCTCTACTCCTTACTTGGCCTGTTGTGCGCGAAAGTCATCCTTTAGCCGCAGTCCTCAATCAGCAAACATCTACAACTTCCCAAGTGCTCCATCACCGCCAATTCTACGTGCTGTCAGTAGCTTGCCACCACCCGTCGACCTGCCTCAGTCCTGATCGCCTTCACGTCTGTTGCTTGTCGTTGTCCCTGGGGATAGTCAAAGAATCCACCTCTGCTACTTCTATGTCTCCCAACATAGCTGCGTCCCCTGGCGCATTCGCTCACAGTGGTGATGCCATTGCCTCTTTCCCAGTTGACGGTGACTTTGCAACGTTTGTTCCAGATTTCAGTCCTGCCGAGTTCCTCGATTGACTTGACAAAGCGGCAAACAATGTACCTTGAGATCGATGCTGTGGTTCTGAAGACATCTTCCATTTCTCTGTCAGTTCCCTCAGCACCAAACTGTGGTACAAGTCTTGGACAGTTCAGTGGACATCCTCATCCTCGTTCCTCCATCCTATCTTCGCATCTTTCTCACCAAACAGGACGTTCGTATTTCGAATCTCCCTGGCCCCCTTGAACATCGCTTTCAAAGAGCAAATCACGCTGTCGGCTACGGGTATGAACGAGGGACCTCCTTTATTCAGGTCTGGTTCTTGCGTTTTTCCTCGTTTGCCTTTTCAGAGCTTTTTCTCCTTGCAAACGTGTTATACAATACTGACTCAAACCTTTGAGGAGGGCTCAACTATCACGCGCACCCCAGGCGCCAAGACGCCAAGCCCAAGTGCCAAGACACCAAGCCCCAACCCTATTAATTATCAGTATAAATAGTCCACTACGTTATAGCCAAATAAAGTATCCTTTGACCTTCGATTCCACCTAAGATCACCTTTGATTGTTACTATTTACATGGTAGCAAAGGTTCATCGAACCACCGACCCCGCCAGAAACCGCTTATATTTCCCTCTGATATTTTTCCCTAGATCCCTCTGATATTTTCCTAGATAAAATTTAAAAATTTACCCCTGCATTTGATTTTTTTTTTTTTTTGCCATGGACAACCTCACCACTTCCTTGAAAGCTCTTAACCTTGATGCCAGTACCAGCCTATCCGTGCAGAACGCTGTGCAAACCTTCCTCGAATCCCGACAGGATAGTGCTTCTAGCGCTGCCGCCTTTAATGACCATGTCCGCACGGTGGCTGCTGTGATAAAACCTACCAAACCAGAACCATACGAGGGAAATGTCGACGCTGTCGCGGTCCTCAACTTCTTGGAGAACCAAGAAGAGTACTTCGAGATCATGGAGCTTAACCACTCCCGTTGGGTCCGATATACCGTTGTCAACCTGAAAGGAGACGCCAAGGCATGGTGGCGAGACTCGGAAATGACAATTGATACACCATGGGACACTTTCCGAAGTAAATTCATCGAAAACTTCACACCCCCTGACACGGCTTCTTCAGCCCAGAAAGCACTGGTTCAATTAAAACAAGGTAAATCCTCAGTAGCGGAATACACTGCCAAATTCCGCCGCCTCCAACGCCTCACACCCAAACTGGAGGAATCATGGCTTGTCCTCCATTATACCTACGGCCTTGTAGAAGACACAAGCAAGGAAGTCCTCCTTCGCCAGCCTCAGACTCTCAACCAGGCCATCAAGCAGGCTACGATGATCCACAGCATTTTACATTCCTCTAGACCCCCCATCATGACAAACCAAACAAGCCAACCCACACCGACCCCGATGGACCTAGACGCAATGCAGATGATGTTCAATAACTTCCTACTACAGAGTACAAACTCCACAGGCTTAGCGAACTTCCATCGCCCCCCCTCGACTAACAACAGCCCACTCTCCAAGCTCACCGAAAATGACAGAACAAAACTGCGCCGCGCAGGCGCTTGCTTTCGCTGCAGAAAGAAGGGACACATGGCCAAGAACTGCCGCGTGACTAGGAACTTGAACAACCTGGAACAACAAGACGACTACGACGACTCGGGAAAAGAGGAGAGCGAGCTGTAGACCAGGCCAGCCTCGCTCTCACCACCAACCCTCGAGTCCTGGGCTCTAGAGGGCGTAGTCATATGGATTTAAGTAGTAACAACAGTAATAAAAACTCTAGTTCTCCTAAATCCATGATTATGCCTTCTCGCTCCTCTCCCATATTTTCTCTATCCTCTCTCTTATCATTACCCTCTAAAAGCACCTTGCACCACACCACTTCCATTCCTCCGGATTCCCTAAATCACCTCTCCCCCGATTCCCATCCCGCGTCATCTGTCACTGAAATCAAATCATCTTCAAACCAAGACACAAATGAAAATTCACCTACCCCCTCTACTTCCCACGAACACCTTGCTAGTAAACCACCCCGTCGTCGTCGTCGTCATGCCACACACCTCCAATCCCTGTCCGCTGTCTACACCAATGCGAGACGACTACTAACCTTCATTGGGGCCGTCAACGGACACCCTGCGCGAATCCTCATTGATGGTGGAGCAGAAGGAAATGTATTGAGTTCAAAATTTTGCAGAAAACATAACATTATCATAGACAACGCGAACCCTATCCCTATCATTCATCCGAATGGCACAGCAGTCATGTCCCCAGGAACCGCATCTGTTACCCTTGAACGTGGTTCCTATGGTGAAAAGATTCAAAGTATCATCTACCCCTCGAAAAAATATGATCTCATCCTAGGGAAACCTTGGCTAACCGCAGTCAATCCCCAAATCAACTGGCGCACTAACGATTTACACTTTGAACACGATGGTAAACACATACTATGGGAATGTCGAGGGCATACCTCCTCCTCCGCTCGTCAAAATTGCCTTTCTGCCATAAACTTTGCTGCATTAGCATTAGAACCCGAAACGACAACATTCTTGGCCCAAGTAAGAACCACTTCACCACCAACAAACCTAGACTCAACACTACCCGAATCGATTCAACAAATTGTCCAAGTAGAATTTCCAGACCTCTTTCCTGACACACTACCGGACGGACTCCCTCAGGATCGTGGCGATAGCATGCGAATCGAGACTGAAAATAATACCGATCCACCTGTAAGACCAGTCATTCGCTTATCAATTGCTGAATTAGACGAACTAAAAACACAACTCACAGAACTACTGCGCAAAGGCTTCATCTCTCCAAGTACATCACCCTACGGAGCACCAGTTTTATTCGTTAAAAAGAAGGATGGCGGACTGAGGATGTGTGTAGACTACAGAGGATTAAACAAAATAACCCGTAAGAATCGCCATCCACTACCAAGAATCGACGAGCTAATAGATCGTTTCAGGACAGCACGATTTTTTACAAAGCTCGACTTACTATCCGGATATCATCAAATGCGCGTTCATCCAGACGACCGACATAAAACGGCATTTCGAACACGCTACGGTCACTATGAGTTTAACGTCGTCCCTTTCGGACTCACCAACGCACCTGCCGCCTTTTCAGCCATGATGCGCAACGTGTTGGATCCTGTGCTGGATAAATGCACCGTAGTTTACCTAGATGATATACTGATTTATTCTGATAACAAAGAGCAACATCTACAAGACATCAGAAACGTTCTTAGGCTCCTACGCAAGGCAGGCCTCTTTTGCAAGCTTTCCAAGTGTTCATTTATGCAAGAGGAGACAGAGTTCCTAGGCCATGTTATATCCAAAGATGGACTCAAAACAAACGGAGCACTGGTTAAGGCAGTTAGAGAATGGCCAACACCCACAACACAGCGCCACGTCATGCAGTTCCTTGGATTAACAAACTTCTATCATCAATACATCGACCACTATGCTGATATCGCGCTTCCCCTTACTGATCTGTTAGGCTCAACTACAACATTCTACTGGAGCAAGCCTCACCAAGAGGCCTTTGAAAGACTGAAGCAGGCAGTCACCATGGCACCCGTACTCAGAATTTTTGACCCTGCCCTAGCAACTTCCGTCGAAACTGATGCATCAGGTTTCGCCATTGGTGCAGTCTTGTTCCAAACAGATCACAAGGGCGAATCGCGCCCTGTTGCCTTTACATCACGAAAGTTGAGCTCTGCAGAACGAAACTACCCAACCCATGAGCAAGAATTACTAGCTGTCGTCCACGCCTTAAGAACATGGCGATACTATTTGGATGGATCTCATTTTATTGTCTATACTGACCATGCCACATTGCAGCATTTTCCAACCCAGCCAAACCTGACTCGGAGACAGGCCAGATGGATGGAACTCCTACAAGAATACGACTTCAACTTCAAGTACAAACCAGGCAAAGACAACATCGTCCCCGACGCTCTCTCAAGGAGGCCTGACCACAAGGCGCAGGATCCCGCCAGTGAGCAGATTAACTCCATAGAAATAAGTTTGGACCCAGGCTTACGGCAGCGCCTGATAAAGTGTTACCCATATGACCTTAAGTTAGGATCACTTTACGAAAGCTGCCGCGAGGCAAGTCCCTCTGATCGTTATTTTGTTGCTGATGACCTATTGTGGATTAACATCGCTGGACAGACACGTTTATGTATCCCGAATGATCCTAACATTCGCGCTCTCCTACTTCATGATGCACATGATTCTCCCATTGCTGGCCACCTCGGCTTCGAGAAAACATATGAAACCATGCGAAGGACTTTCTTTTGGCCACGAATGGCCCGAGACACCAAGACTTACATTGCATCATGCGAACAGTGCCAACGAAATAAACCACTGCTTCATCATCCTGCCGGATTATTCAAACCTCTCGATATACCTCTTGAACGATGGGAAACTGTCACCATGGACTTCATTGGCCCTTTACCCAAGACGAACCGAGGGTTCAATGCCATAACTGTATTCGTAGACAAGTTATCCAAACAAGTCCACTTCTGCCCTAGCCATACAACGGACACTGCTTCAGATATCGCACGACTCTTCTTCAATAATGTCTTCCGACTCCATGGCATGCCACGAGCTATTGTATCGGACAGAGACTCAAGATTCACGGGACACTTCTGGACCACATTGATGAAGCTCATGGGAACTAAACTCCATATGTCTACAGCATTCCATCCTCAGACAGACGGACAGACGGAGCGAGCCAACAGGACCCTGGAGGAAATGCTACGATCTTATGTCTCGTACAAACAGAATGACTGGGACTTGCTCTTACCAATGATGGAATTTGCATACAACAACTCCGTCAACCCCTCCACAGGGTTTTCCCCCTTTTTCCTAAACCACGGTCATCATCCCATTGTCCCATCATCCCTCTTGAAACCACCAACAACAGATGTACCGGCTATCTCTACCTTCATTTCCACTCAAGCCTCTGCGTTGGCGCAAGCACAAGACGCAATAGCGACAGCTCAGGACATCCAAAAACGCCAAGCAGATAAAGCACGATCACCCGCCAGGTTCACTGTAGGCGATAGTGTCTTACTGAGTACGGAGCATATCACTGTCGCAGCTCACGCAAACCGACCCTCCAAAAAGTTAGAACCAAAATTCATTGGACCATTCAAAATCATAGAGAAGATCAACGACAACGCGTACAAGCTCGAGCTACCTCCGAACATGAAACAACACCCTGTCTTCAATACAGATTTATTACGACATTATCACGAATCCCCGGAGAATTTCGGCGAACGAGCACCTGCCAGACCCCCACCAGATTTAGTCGATGGCGAAGAAGAATATGAAGTGGAAAAGATTCTGGATTACAAACTATTTGGCAGAACCCCCAAGTGGCTCGTGAAATGGAAGGGATATCCTGACGAAGAAGCAACATGGGAACGGAGATCCTCACTAGTTAATGCAAAAGAAGCACTGGAGGAATTTCAAAAAATGCAACAGTAACACCAAAATTATTTTTCTCTGTTTCTTTTTTCTTTATTTTTCTTCTTTTTTTTTCTCTTCTCTCTTCCTTTCTTCTTTTACTATCTCCTTTCCTCTCTTCCTCTCTTCCTTTTACCTCCCTTCTCTGCCCACTCCAGCATGGTAACAACCGCCATTTCCTCCATCAATCGACGACGTTCCCGTGCTCGCTCTTCTACACTCACATCCTGGGTCTGCAATGCACGAAACTCAAACGCTATCAGCGAAGAACACTCTCTTATCATCGACAGTCTCGGTCCCTCATGACGACTCCTCTTCCGTCGCCTCTCCGGCTCCTCAGGACCATCCTCTCCATCAACAGCTTCCCACTGTGCATTGTCACTCGTCGAACTTACAGAAGCCAAACGGATCCCAGCCCCCTCCACTCCCGACGTCGCTGAAGTACTCGACTCCACATGATCTCTGGCTTCCCTCACAGTTGGCGAATCGCCCACCTCAGGATACTCCTCCTTCGGTAGCATCCGCCCCAAGATTACAGGTGAAAGACGTGGAGACAATTCCAACCTCGTATCTAGCTCTTCCTCCTGAGGCACAGAATAAGGCTGTGTGGCGTCAGGGTCATCTGAAGAACCCTGGGAGCTTGGTACCGCCGACCGCTGTGTCAATACAACTTCAGAAAACACGCCACCAGAAGGAGCACGACCTTTACGCGGTGGCATTGGATGAGAAGCCTTGCGTGAAGACATCATGGAGACTTTTTTCCTTTTTTTTGAAATAAGCAAAGAGGAATGAGGAAAGAATGCAACACGAACTCACCAACTCCATCGCCACTCATTCACCCATCCTCATCCACATGATCTGCATGAACCGCATGACCAGTAATTTTAACCAATCAGACATCACCACATCAATTTTTTTTTTATTTTATTTATTATTTTATTTATTTCTCCTCTCTTCTCTTCGTTTTCTTTATTTCCATCAATTTTTTTTTCTCTTTTCTTCTTCGATTTATGATCTCCTTCATTTTTGACGGGAAGGATGCAAACGTGTTATACAATACTGACTCAAACCTTTGAGGAGGGCTCAACTATCACGCGCACCCCAGGCGCCAAGACGCCAAGCCCAAGTGCCAAGACACCAAGCCCCAACCCTATTAATTATCAGTATAAATAGTCCACTACGTTATAGCCAAATAAAGTATCCTTTGACCTTCGATTCCACCTAAGATCACCTTTGATTGTTACTATTTACACTCCTTCTCTAGGGCCCTTTTGCCATCCTTCTTGATGAGTTCTATGTCTTCCACCCTTTCAATTGCTCGTCCATGTCATGGAACATTGCCAGAGGTGTTCTATGTCCTCCGGTTCCTGTTCACACATCCTGCAGATGTCAGTCTCATATAGGTCCGGTCGCCACTACCTCATGTAAGTGAGTGTAGGAAGCACTCCATGGACCTTCTGTATTCTGTGCGCTCTCTTGTGACAATCCGCTGCAGTGCTCCTATTCGGTTTAAAATTTTGTCAATTATGATGTTTCAGATTAAAAAAATAAATATTAATTGACAAAATTTTAAACAGAATAGGAGCACTGCATTTGAGAAGCTTTCTGGGCCTATCTGAGCCACCACTCCGAAAGCCATCCGCGCCGCCCTTCTTCCTGCCTCTTCAAGGGACCCAGTATGAGTGGTAACTCTTGATCCCTACGGAACCTTGACGAGCCCTGCTCCCTACTTGGCCTGTTGACGACATGTTCCCTCTGTAAGTAGTATAGCAGAGAACACACCCCTTAACTATTGCGGTATCAGTGGCTTGTTTGCTAGTATACCTAAATAATATTTAGGTAAAGCGCTTTTGTCGTAGAGCATCTACTAGTGATCTCTGGAAACTAGTAGGTAATGATGAAAAATGAAGAATTGGGCAAGAGCCTCGTGGTTTTGGGATACGATAGTGATCCTAAGTAATGCTTTGAATGATTTTGAGGATGCTGCAAAAGGGCATCGATAATAAGAAGAGAGATCTTTAATAACTGCTAATTTTCTGAGAATTCATAATGAGAATAATGAAGATAAACTCACCTGCAAAAGGGCATCGATAATAAGAAGAGAGATGCCGTTTTTGCAGTGAAGGAAAAAGCTACTTAAATACTATTTAAAAATGGTAGAAAATAGGATGATAGGAAATAAATAAATTGAAAGGAAATACATATTTAGGTAAATGAATAGGCGTCATTTACGACACCCCTCCATTCGGATTGGCACTACTCCTGGAGTGCCTGGATAAACGCCGTAGCTCTCTCTGATAAATCTCAGCAGCATTTGCTGGAGGAATGATAGGAGAAGGAGGAGCTACAGCATCACGATCAGCGATGAACTGCTCTTGAGCTACACGTTGTCGTGCAGCATCTTGAATTTGTGCCGTTACTGGATCAAGTTCAATGGGTGATCCGTCCATGGAATTATCCATAGAAAATTCATCAGAAGCGCTTTTTGGTTTATACCAAGGCGTCTTAGGCATCTCGTTATCGACTAGAACAGCCTTCTTCAATCTATCTTGATGGACTAAGTCAGCTTTTATCGTACCGTCAGGCCATGCAAGCTGAAAGGTATGTAGAGGCGTTGCTCGAACAATACGTAAGGGACCATAAAAACTTTGATCAAATTTCTTCTTAGCGAAGTGCTTCACAAGGACAGCATCACCTGAAAGAAATTTATTTTCGTCGATTTCATTCTGCTTGTCATAGGTAGAGGCCATAAGATCTGCTGCTTTCTGTTGTAGACCATGTGCCTTGCGACGTATTTCATCAATCTGATCAAACTGTTGTTGTCTGTAAGCTGAGTAATCATCTTCCGTTATGAAGTCGAATAAATGAGGGTGAGAAGTATCTCCAGGGATAACTGGATCTAGACCATAAACCAGTTTAAAAGGTGACACTTTAGTGATAGAGTGTATACGAACTCGACATGCGAATAAGGCTTGTAAAATGTATCTGTCCCAAGCTGTACGATGATTTCCGACAAACTTGTTAATCATTGTGCCTAATAAGCCGTTAAATCGTTCGCACTTTCCGTTGGCTCGGGGATGGTATGCAGATGTTAGTTGATGGTTCGTACCCATCCGATTCATATATCGCTGTAAGGTCGCTGCCGTGAAATTTGATCCACGGTCTGTGACAATTTCAGATGGACATCCAAACTGCATAAAAATTTCCTCATAAATAAAGTCAGCAACTGCCGATGCAGTCGCTTCATGCACAGCACGGGCTAAGGGCCAGTTGGTAGCATAATCAATTGCGGTGATAATCCAACGATTGCCATTCTTGGTTTTCGGTAGGGCTCCTATGAAGTCCATTCCCCAGCGCTGAAAGGGCAAGGTAGGCTCTAGAGGATGTAGAGGTGCAACAGTGGCATCTTGACGGGCTAACAGCTGACATTCAGGACAAGCTGAGACCATTGTTATAATATCAGCACGAAGGGTTGGCCACCATACACGAGTTGAAACCAGATCGAATAAGCCGTTTCGGCCAAGATGACCAAAGCCAGCATGATACATATATAGAGTATCAGCTCGATTGACGAAAGGAACAAATGGGACTGGGCCGTGTTCTGTTATACGACACAAAGTATCGTGATCGACTTGGAAATGAATTGCTTCATCTCTTACTAGTTTAGCAGATTCATCATCTTCAGGTAAGGATCCATCCTTGAAATAGGCATAGATGTATAAAGGCCAGTCAACATTATCAGCGGCAAAGTCTTTTATAGATGAAGTAGTTGCAAGAGAGGCAACTGTTGGTGTAGATAAACGAGACAAAGCATCTGCGGCTGAGTTATCGACACCTCGACGATATTGAATATCAAGATTGTAGGGCGCCAAAAATTCAATCCATCTGGCCATACGACCGCTCAGATGAGGTTGATTAAATAAAAAGCGTAGGCTAGCGTGATCAGTGAAGACGGTTACTACTGATCCTAAGAGGTAAGAGCGCCATGCTCCACATGCTCGGACTATGGCCAATAGTTCCTTTTCATGGACTGGAAAATTTTTCTCAGAATTAGAGAGCTTGTGTGACACAAAAGCAACCGGGTGAAGACGGTTATCGATCATTTGTGAAAGAACTGCTCCTGTAGCAATGTCAGAGGCATCAGTTTCCACAAAAAATGGCTTAGAAAAGTCTCCGGGGTAAAGAACTGGTGTTGAGGTAAGCAATTGAATCAACTTGTCCATGGCTGCTTGATGGCTAGGAGTCCATTGTGGTAAAGGTCTCTTTTTGGCATTGTTTTGTCCTTCTTGCTTTAATAAATCAGTCAAGGGGCTTGCAATCTTGGCGAAGTTGCGTATAAATCGCCTGTAGTAATTTGTGAAGCCTAAGAATGAGCGTAATTCTTGAACATTGGATGGAGTGGGCCAATCTTTAAGGACTGCAACCTTGTCTGGATCGACTTCAATACCTCGAGAGGATATGACATGACCCAAGAATTTGACTTCAGATACACCAAAGGTACACTTGCTGGGCTTTGCGTGAAGGGAAGCCGATTTCAAAGCTTCTAGAACCAGCTTGAGATGTTGAACATGCTCTTTCATAGAAGAAGAGAAAATAAGGATGTCGTCTAAAAAGACAACAACGAACTTGTCCAAGAATTCCTTTAAGACATCATTGGTTAAAGTCTGGCATGTAGCAGGTCCTCCTGTGAGACCAAAAGGCATGACTACGTATTCGAAATGGCCAAATCTTGTATTGAAAGCAGTTTTTGGAATGTCTGCAGGGTGAATACGCACTTGATTAAAAGCACTTTCTAAGTCTAGCTTGGAGAAAACAGTAGCACCAGTAAATCGATCGAAAAATTCTTCGATCAAGGGAAGTGGGTACCTATTCTTGATTGTGATTGAGTTCAAAGCTCTATAATCAATACACAGCCGGAGGGAACCATCGCTCTTGGTCACGAATAGAACAGGGGATGCCCACGGGGAAATGGAAGGTCTGATAAAGCCTTTCTTAAGTAAATCATCAAGTTGTTGCTTTAAAACTAACAACTCTTTTGGGGACATCTTGTAGGCTCGCTTATAGATCGGGCGTGCGTCTACTGTATCAATGTGATGATCTTGAGGTCTCTGTGGTGGTAGAGTCGACAATGGAGTGAAGACAGAATTTTCATATTCGTATAAAAGCTTCTGTAGTGTAGGATCAATATTGTTGTCTTTAATAACTTCCGCTAACGAAAGAGCAGAAATTTTCGGAGTCGATTGTTCATCTTGAAGAAAAACCAAACCCAGGTCTTGTTGATTTGACACAGCACGCTGGATGGCTCGATGAGTACACAGCGAATCCATTTGAGGTTCCGAAGAAAGAACCTTTAGGGATGAGTCTTTGGAAGAAGCCTTGTATGATGCTCCATTCACAGTCCAAGTCAAAGTTCCTTGAACATAATCAGTATTTGGATTATACTTCTTTAACCAAACCAGGCCAAGGTAAATGTCTTGACTTAGGATATCAGCCACGCAAAATTCCTCGTCATGAGTAAAGTTGCCGATAGTAAATACGAGAGTGACTAAGCTTGTCAACTTTACGTTACTAAGATTGGCTGTAGTGGCGATTGTTGGCCGATTGAGTTTTGTTTCTTTTTTTATGAGCGAAGGATCATATGCGCGGATCCTGTTAAGCGCTGTTGTAGAGATCGCGTTGCAATTGCATCCGCCGTCGATAAGGGCAATCAGCTCAGTTGAGCCGACGTTCGTTTTGATGAAGATCTGTTCAGGCAACATTTTGATGTGATCTTCTAGTGGTGCTGATTTATCTGTCATTGTAATAGGCTCAACGGTATGAGCTTGTAATTGATTAACATGGGCAGATTTGTCAGGCTTATTATCAGGCTTTGTAGGGCAAGCGTACCCTTTGTGATCTGTCTTGCCACAGATATAGCATGACCGGGGACCATTGCCACCGTTTTTGTAGCATTGTACCTCAGAATGGCCGTGCCTGCCACAAGTAGGACAAGGTGGACGTCTTGTTCTGAGGGAATCTATGTCCATAGTAGATTCCGCAACATGGTCATGGTCTTGATGACGGTCTTGATGACGGTCTTGGTGTTGTTGTGAATTATTTTGATGAGAATTGTTTTGATGAGAGTTATTTCGATGATAAGTGGTATGTGAGGTTGAATGTCTGACAAAGTCATTATTTTTGTAAGATGCTTGATGTGGAGGAGGAGTATGAGGTTTGTCATTGGATCTTGATGCCTTGTCTAAGAGTCTCTTTGCGTGCCAGTTATGAGATTCTGTGCGACAAACATCTAGGACTTCATTCCAGGTCGTGGCGTTCTCTTTCTGAAGCTTGCGCTGGAGCCATAAATCTGCGACTCGACGGAAGTTCCATACTTTTTCTCCTTCGGGAATTTTATCACGAAGTGGATAGTATGCTGCCTCGAACTCACGGACGAATTCCATAACATCTGAGTTCGGTTTCATGGATAAATTGTCGTACTTGTAACGTAGCTCGAACTCATCATCCGCCTTGGCAAATTGTTCCTTAAAATCATGAGCGAATTTTTTCCAAGTGAGGATATTCTTAGTCTCAAGATCGTCAATGTGTCTAAGACTCCAATCACGTGCGATCTTTTCCATATGTAGAGCAACACGAACTGTAAAGAAGTTATCATTGACGTTGGAAATTTTGTACAAAGCGTCCATAGCGCGTAACCAGGATGAAACATCCGTCTTGCTATCGAATCGTTCAATTCCTGCAAGATTAAAATGCTGATTGGTTGTAGTTTCCATATTTACATCACCATCGGTGTCAAGAAAGGAATTGGAGGATGTGGTCGTGGTAGAGGAGCTTGCGGTGCTTTGAACGTTGATATTGGATGGGGGTTTCATTGTTGATAAATAAAAGGTCTTTGTTTGAAAAAAAGGGCAAATAAGGGGATGAATAAATAAAAATGTGTGTAAACAAGTAAAAAGGTAACAAATAAGGAAAGAGATAAATGAAACGGAAAAAGAAAGCTAATTTTTTTTTTTTTTTTTTTTTTTTTTAAAAATATGCGCGAAAAATAAAAGTGTGTGGTGAAGGTAAAGAATTTGGTTGAGGAAAAGCAAAAAGTTTGTAATATGATCACAACAAAAGGATGAATATGTACAATCAAAAAGTGTCAAGAAGAATAATAATGGAGTAGTAACTAGGTCGCGTTAGAGGTTAAAAGAACCTTTGCTACCATTTGTCGTAGAGCATCTACTAGTGATCTCTGGAAACTAGTAGGTAATGATGAAAAATGAAGAATTGGGCAAGAGCCTCGTGGTTTTGGGATATGATAGTGATCCTAAGTAATGCTTTGAATGATTTTGAGGATGCTGCAAAAGGGCATCGATAATAAGAAGAGAGATCTTTAATAACTGCTAATTTTCTGAGAATTCATAATGAGAATAATGAAGATAAACTCACCTGCAAAAGGGCATCGATAATAAGAAGAGAGATGCCGTTTTTGCAGTGAAGGAAAAAGCTACTTAAATACTATTTAAAAATGGTAGAAAATAGGATGATAGGAAATAAATAAATTGAAAGGAAATACATATTTAGGTAAATGAATAGGCATCATTTACGACACTTTCATATAATGTGCGACTTTAGCTCAGTTGGGAGAGCGTCAGACTGAAGATCTGAAGGTCGTGTGTTCAATCCACACAAGTCGCATTAGTTTTCTTTTTCTTTTTAAAATTGGAAGATATCAGTGTAAAAATCCAAGTTCATCATGATGGATCTTCTACTTTCCTCATACCAATGCCGGTCTTTTTATCTATCTATTCGGTTACATGCCACGTCGATCATCTAAGCCTCCCACAGCAAAGCTTCTCACGTGAGTCAATGACGAATTGTGGCTGCGCTGAGACGATGGTGGTAGAACAGAGGCAAAAGATGGGAGTGAGGGTGTTGCGGTATTTCCTTTTGTTCACAAGCGCCCGACTCTTTTTTTTCTTTTCTTTTCTTCACTTTTCTCCACCTTTCTTCAGCAATACATCGAACACTCCTTTTCATTCATATCATCATTACCGTCATCTACTCTTCGCAATGGCTTTGAAACGCATTAACAAGGTAATGTATTGCTCTCATTCTTTTATATGACCATATTTCCGTCTGTCTTTTTTTTTTTTTTTTTTTTTTCTTTCTTATTCCTTAGGCTCTAGACTCAGCTTAATCATACTCTGTCTTGCTATTACGGAATGGACATCCAAAGCACAAATAATTATCCACAGTGATTTTCATTAAGCTATTTCTTTTATACGTTATTACTATTGCAGACATTCATTTGTATACATGTATACATGCACCCAGCAATTTGTCTGTAAACATCAATGTTGCTGCGGTGGAATTGACGATGATGTCTTTTTTTAACCCCCCCTCTCCTTGCATTGAGGGCTGATTTAATTTCGCACTCTTTGCCCTCGTTATCACTTTTATTTTCTTCCTTCTCAATGACCTCCTTTTTTACATACATATTTGTTTGGCCACTCCTACGTCTTATCACTGTGGCTTGCCAATAGAAAGCCGAGGATCAATGACCAATTGTTTCTGTTAGAGCATCAAAATGGCAATTGTCATAGTTGCATGAACTTGATTCCACACTAAAATTGCTGCGCCTGTTCCTGCGTTGTTCAGTGGAAGGAGACACACAAGAGAGGCTAACCAGAGTGCCTTATGTAACTACATGACTTTTTATAGGAATTAGCTGATCTCGGAAGAGATCCCCCCTCATCCTGCTCTGCTGGTCCTATTGGCGATGAGATGTTTCACTGGCAAGCGACCATCATGGGTCCTGTATGTATTTTTATCTATATTGATCAGATGACTAATGCTATTTCTGCGGCAAAGCAAAAGGAGGACTGCAAAGCTGCGTGTGATTCCTATTCTTTGCTAATCATTTTTTTATTTATTTAATTACTACGATATGCTTTCTCCTTTGTCACAGAGTGATTCACCATATGCTGGAGGAGTTTTCTTCCTAGCAATCCACTTCCCCACCGACTATCCCTTCAAACCACCAAAGGTACCAAGCAAATGTCGACAATGATTTTACACAGCTCAGCCCCTTGATTAAACATGGTTCGTCCGTTAATCGATGTATGTATATGTCTCTTTTTATTCCTTCTCTCTAGGTCAACTTCACAACCAGGATTTACCACCCTAACATCAATAGCAATGGAAGCATTTGCTTGGATATTTTGAGGGATCAGTGGTCCCCAGCTCTCACTATCTCCAAGGTCCTGTTATCCATCTGCTCTATGTTGACTGACCCCAATCCTGATGATCCTCTTGTTCCCGAGATTGCACACACCTACAAGACTGACCGTGCGCGCTATGAGACGAACGCGCGAGAATGGACCAGAAAATACGCCAGTAAGTGCTGAATGGATCCTTGTAGGATATTATGCGCTGCGCCAATGAGCTTTTTTTTCTTATCATAGATGCTAATTTTTTTTTTTTATTTTCAATGTTTTGACATTTTTCATCAATGCTTAGTGTAAGGCATGTTTGATAGTTTAAACAATCTGCAGATTTAATAAAAAGAAGTGAAGCTTGCTTTTAAATTTGTTGAATTTGAATTTGAGTAATAATATCTTTCGAAATCAACGCCTAATGAACATTACATTAGTTCGTCACAAAATTTTTTTTACTTGCACAATTGAGACAACCACGCTCTTCCGTTGTTAACTGATTAATGACAGGACTGAGTTATGTTTGCGGACCATATTCTGTAAATCTGCTGCAATACCTTTCCTTAAGTAGAAGCCGCATATTATCAATCGGAAAGAGGCTCAATCTCTCCCACGCGCCTATCACTTCGGTATTATTCTGTCGACAATTTTAACAATTGCTTCCACTCGCTCTATTTTTTTTCTTTCTTTCTCTTCAACTCTCGCTGCCTGTAGTTGTCGTAGCAAAGATGGTGAGAAGAGCCCTTCGAAAAGCTGTCCAAGCTGGAGAATCAACCTGATATAAATTGGCATTCTTGGATGAAAGGCAGCTATACAGTGCGTACAATCATCAAGCGCCATTAGGTACAGAGAAGCCAAGTTACCGCAAGAAAATTCACTTGAGTCGAATTCCTGGTATGGTTATTTTATTTCTTTTGTCCTAAGGGTTCCCTTTCCAAAGTTAGAAACATATTTAGCAAATGTTCCACATAGATGTAGAAATGCCACCAGTTAAAGTAAAGGACAGCAAGTCATTGGCTCGCTAACGGCGAAAAAATGTCTGTAATTAGACCAGGCCACTGATCAAACTTTTGCATATTTCATACTTCGCAATGTTAGTGGCTGGACGACGCTCGCACATTGTACCTATAATTGTTGACCTTTGTAGCTTTTTCATAGCCTCATGAATGTTTTATTCAATTTTTCGCAGAGACCCAACTCGCCGCATGATCGACTGATTATGGCATTATGAATAAATAACACTCATTTGTTACTATCATTTCGTCCTTGCCGCATTGTTGAATGGTAACACAGCACATAGCTCTAATTGTAAGAAGGCAGGCTCTTTCGTATGGCCTTTTCGTGGTCACCCATGGTCAAGCTTGCTAATCAGTAAATATGACAAAGGTAAGAATAATGGCGCTACTCAATTTAGAATATAGATCATAGGAATGAAAAGGGAGAATGTGGAAGAGGAGAGCAAAAGAAGAGGCAAAAGGGATGGGCGAGTTAATGCAAATCAACGTAAGAGTTGTTTTCTTAGTAATAAGATCAATCCTTTCCCATGCTTGTTAGATGTTCTTAAAAAAAGTGTGATTCACGTCTAACTTGAATAGCCGCAGCAACTTTCATATATATAACTAGCGTTTTTGTGTCAAGATGAGAGATATGCTGGAAGAAAAGCAAGAAAAGCCCGTTATCATTCATATTTTGATGAAGGTCTGCTAAAGCCAGGCGGGTGAGAAGGTCTGAATTATAATGACTTGCAAAAAATACCAAGTTTCGAGGAAATAGATCTTTAGATGTAGGATTGGAAGTAGTCTACCTCGATTCTTAGTTCCACAATAAGAATCGAAGAGACTCCCAAAAGCGAATAGAGGCGATCCTTTATTTGTCTTTCGTGTCCTTAACTGATAACGGTATGCATTAACAGTAAGGGTGCCAACTGCAAGGTTAATGGGATCTTTTTGTGAAGATTTTTTAAAGGAATACATTACAAAAATGAAAGACGAAAAATGAAGAAAAAAAAGGAGGGTCAAATTTTCCACTCGCCGATTGCCGAAAGGGAATAAGCACCGAAACAATAGGCGTCACCGCATAGTATGATCAAGCTATTTCTAGCCAGGGGACCAAATAGACTTAATAGCGTTGGAGCAGTGCACTCTTTGGCCTCTTCCATAGCCCATAACTGCACTGTTCCATTGCTCCTGCCCTATCTTCCAGTGTCACTTAGTAGAACAGCACCGTTAGGGACATTGAGGCTTTCATTTGTGGCAGGAAACGACGTACCGTCTTGGTGTCCTACTGGACTGATATCTATTTAAGATCTGCAAGGGATGGGACTCCATTGATTCATACTTCAACCTATTTAATATTCAAAAGCAATTGCTTCTTTGGCAAACAAGCTCCATCTCTGTCGAGTTTCAAGCTGAGATCAGGAAATACGTTTCAATTGTTGTATTGTTTAAAAAATCTACTTATAAGCGTGGCCGGCTACGCACGTTTGACTGGAGTATGAAGCATTTATACAGCCACTGATTGGAATTCTAGATAGAAGGGATGTCCAGTAGTACATCCATAAGGATCAAATCAAAATTGAGTCGGCAATATAGCCATGGTATATACCAATCATGCCCAGATGGCCAAAGAGGCTTGGGTCCAACGAATTCTAGTTACCAATTGATTTGTAGCCTAGGAACGCAAGTTGATTGGTCAAGTTTTTATTATTTTAATTGAGGTACAAGCGAACCTCCTGTTCCCCAAAAAAAAATTTTAAAGAACGTTTGTCAAGCTCAAGCAGAGGGAACAGGGACAATTGAGGATTATGCGATTGTAGGAGCAAGATCAATTAAGAAAAGATCAAGGATGAAAACAGGTACTTTGTGCAACGTGACATTATAGCTCTTGGTGTTTGTATACCAGAGTGGAATAGAACATTCTGTCAGTAAAAAGGAAGCTTCTTTTATGCTCATGCTTTAATTATCAGCTCATGTAAGCAGATTTATTTGGTCAGTGGTTTTGTTAGTGGAGCTAAACTCTAAAAACCAAGCATATTGTTGACTAGAACATGTACAACAGAAGCTTCCAGATGTTAGTGTTTGCTAATAACATGGGTTTTCGCTATGCGACTTTCAGAGAAGATATTTTTCTGACAACTTCTGCACCTCAATCCGCACAGAATTAGCGGCTCAGGACAGCAGGAAAATGCAGATGACCAGTTTGATCCTCACCTGGAAGAGAAGGCATGGGAAGGACATCGGAGAGATGCGTCAGGATTGTTTGTGTAAAACTCGGTACAATGGTTACTGCGAACAATCTCTGGAGCATTCATTGGCGAGGAATCTCTTTTTAAGTATCGAGATAAGAGATTCCGAGGAAGGAGCTGTAAAGAAATCTCCATTATTAAATCCCTGTATACCATTTGCACTAAATCCTATTAAGGTAAGCTCAAATATCGCTTCTGCTTCTGTTTCTCAAAGATCGGGTACGCACGCACCCTTTGATAGAAATATCAGCGTGACTCCTGTATAGGTCCATGCACGTATAAATATCGCGCTTCCTCTCTTCCATATTCCCACTCTTTACAAAAAATATCTCCATTTCCTACTTTTTCTCACACCTCAACTTCATCAACTCGTAACCCATTTCCCATAGTCCATATTCATAACTCCAATATGTCCAAGTCCCTGCAAGTCGCTATCCATGGTGCCAACAATTTGAGTGTTGGTAAGAAGGACGATCCCTATGCCATCGTTACCTTGGACTTTAAGAACAAGAGCGCCCATTACAAGACTGAGCACAAAAACAACGGAGGAGCCAATGTTGTATGGAACGAGACCAAGATTATTGACGGATTTGACTCCAGCGTGCACGAAAAGCTGTATGTCGAGGTCCATGACAAAGAGACACTTGCTGATGAACCTGTTGCCTTCGCTGCCATCCCCTTGAGCCAGGTCCTTAGTGACTCCAATCAATCTTACCGTGCCAAGTTCGACCTCTTCACACCCGATGAGGAACAAAGGGGAACCATCACCTTGACCATCTCTGTTATCGAGCCCGGTCAGGGTTCTCCAGTCAATTACGACAACTCGTATGAGGGCGCTGAACAAAAGGGAATCTCCCAGATTGATCCCCAGCACAAGAGTCGCATCAGTAGTTTACTCACCAAAGAGAGGGCTGGCGATGCTACTGCTGCTGCTGCTGCTGTTGCTGGTGCTGCCGCTGCCCTTAACTTCTTCGGTAACGCCTTCGCTAATAAGCCTACTGAGCCTTAAGGGCCTGAAAAACATGTCTCTACTTCTTCAAAGTCCTCTGGTTGGCTCAATGACAGGTTGCATGACTCCTGTGTCTTTTTTATAGCCTCACCCTCACAGTATTTTTTGTAAATAAATAAAAAAAAAAAAAAAAACGTTTCCCGAAGCGAGTATTTTATTGCCTGGCCTGCTTCACGCCTCTGACAAAAATATTCCAGGGTGTACGCACCCTGTGTATAATGATAGGTAATAGACAGACGACACATGTTGGGGATTAATGTGCATTTTGAATTTGCGCATGTCCATTGTTCTATTTCAGTAAAACCTTTTTTTATTTTGTTTGGCCCTTTGGGTTTTTGGCTGTGGTGCAATTTCCCACAGAAAAAATAATACGCTAACATTTTTCGTACGTTATTACATCAGCACTTTGTAGAATTGCTATTGGTCTCGAAGCGAAAGAATTGACGAAGCTTGGTTAGAGCCTTGCGCTTCTTCTTTGTAGAGACATCAAAGCCATCCATTAGTGCATCGTTGGAAGGGCACAGACTGATCATGACATTGTCAACAGGACCTTGTGCAGAGCCGGTTCGGGTGGGGTGATGCTTGTAAGGGTGGTGTTGATGCTTGCTGTCATCACATGTGTTGGGGCTGATAGCATTGGCTCGTTTTTGACAGACTGATTGTACGCAATTGTTACCATTTCCGTTAGCATTTGCATTAGCGTTGGCAACAGCAGCAGCAGAGAGAGCTTCGTCTCTTGATGCAGGCCCTATAGGAGTGCTAGGAGAAATTGTAGCCATAGTCTCTGTTGGGGAACTAACCGGCGAGGGCAAAACGTCACTCATTTGGCCATCGCTATCACGAAGATTGAGAGGTGCAGTCATCTGGGTTCGTGCATGGTATTGAGATGCAGTTGCAGCCCCCTGTTGCCTCAATCCTTGAGTACCAGGAGGGTGGTAGGAATGACGGGTGTTGTTTTGCGTATGACCAGTGTTAGTGCTGATTGTTGGGATCGTTGGAGGGATTGTCTTACTGATATCATTGTTGGGATGATAAGTAGGAAGTGCTGTCGACCTTGTCTGTAATTGGCTCTGGTGATTTTGCAGCTGTTGTTGTTGGGCACGAACAGGTGCAGGATGAATAGTGGCAGGGGTTGTAGAGAGGGCGGGAAGTGAGCTCACCATAGAGTCCGTGGCTTCAGCACGCATCCAACGGGATCGAAGAACATCTGTTAAGGTAGCACGACGTTTGGGATCGACTGTTAACATGCGATGGATCAAGGAGCAGACATCGATGGAGCCCTCCCGAGGCTTCTGATAGTTTCCGCGTTTAATCTGTGCAAATAGCGCGGGTAAATCGCTAGCATCGAAGGGGAGGCGACCACAGACAAGGACGTACAGGATTACCCCGAGGCTCCAGACATCAGTCTCGGGACCGATGTAAGGTGTACCGCTAACCATCTCTGGTGCTGCATAGAAGGGTGAGCCACAGTAAGTGGTCAAGTGGCGGTCCTTATGCCAATTGTTGCCGAATCCGAAATCAGCTACGCGTACGTTCTTTTCGCTATCTAGAAGAATGTTTTCAGGCTTGAGATCACGATGGACAACGTTGTTCTATGTAGAAGAAGAGATCACCATGACAGATGGACCGTCTTAGAGAGCTGTGATTTAAAAAGATTTGAAATGTAATAGAAAATCAAGGTCTTTTTGATTTTACCTCATGACAGTAATGAATAGCAAGGACGATTTGATGAAAAATACGGCGGGCCTCTTTCTCTTCAAGCGATCCTTTGTTGGATATGTAGTCGAAGAGTTCTCCTCCAGTCAAATTCTCCATAACAATTAAGATTCTGTAGTCGTCTTCCATTACAGTTTTCACGTCAACAATATAAGGATGTCGTAGCGTCGCCATCAGACGTGCTTCTCTTGTCGCATGTAAGCGCTGTTGCTCACTCTTAAATTGCGACTTTTCCAGAATTTTGACGGCAACCTAAGAATTAAAAAGACTGTCAGTTTAACCACACTAAGCTTTTAAAAATATGGAAGCGCTGATGAAAAAAAAATAAAAATAAAATAAAATGGCTGTTACCTGCTCTCTAGTGATGTCGTTTTCTGCAAGCAGAACTTTACCAAAATTACCTTGGCCAATAGTGCCAATATAGGTATATCCTTGGATCTCACCATATTTGCGCCTAAAAGAATCCTGATTGCATTTATTATAGCCACATCATGGTCGTCATTATTATTATTATTATTGAGGTAATTTCGTGCATAAAAACTTCCTTTAAATTAAATAAATATTTTAGTACCTTGCTGCTAATGCATGTATTGCTAAGTTTTGATTGACGTCCAGTAGAAGACGGCTGAGGGATGGAGACAGAGGTAGATGGGCTGTTGTCGTTGGAGGATGACGAGGGGATAGGAGCCTTTTGGTTGTGAAACTGCTGCCGCTGTGTTGGTGCAGTATAAGATTCTTGATCGTGTTGGACATGAGAGCCCTGTTTGTAGTTCTGAATGTGGCAAAAGGAAGGCTTGTGATATTCACTTGAAATGCTCGTGTTGTCAGCACTGGGTTTTTCAGAAGGTATGTTTGGCTTGAAAGTGTCAAGTGTTGACGAAGGAACCGTAGTATTACTGGTGTTATTGATGGAGCAATGGTTCATGGTATTATTACTGCTATCGGTACTGCTGTTATTATTATTGTCGCTGCTACTATTGTGAATGGTTGTATTTTCAAGCTGAGGATGTCTGTGCTCTGCCGAAGTCATTTTTAGCAACAGCTCTTTCTGTGAAATTGGAATGCCATAGGCAGAAGTGATGCAAGCATGCTGAAGATTAGGACCATGCTAAGGACTTTCAGACATTTTCACGCACATACATAAACGATACAGTGCCGGCACTTCACCTCTCGTATGCTTTGTGTACGGGCCGCTAGGCGCCGATCAATACGCGAAGCACCATAGGTTGCTTCAGTATCACTGGGTCTTCTTCGATAACTCTGTTTATAGAAAGTAATGAAATGAGGTCAAAAAACAATAATCGCCACAAAGTCTCGATAAGCATGATGCAAGGAACTAATAATATGAGATATACCTGATATGCCTCACTAATCCTCATACCCTTCATAGCCTCCTGTGCCGTGAGGCGTTCTGCGGCATACGGATCAGGGCGTATGTAAGCTGCGTAATCACGACCATGGTCATGAGTCTGTTGGCTATGAGCATGCGATTGATTGGGAGTAAGAGCAGCAGTGTTCATATTGATGGAGAAGGCGTGAGTACAGAGCGCGTCAGAGGAATAAGCAGGATGAACGGTAGGGGAGGAGGGGTATCTTGGAGCAGCAAGATGTAGTATTAGCTTGTTGTATCCGTAGGACAAGGGACGCGCCAGAAACGATAAAAAAGTTGTATTTCTATTTACTCAAAAATTCCTATGAGTTATTATAGAGGAGAGAATCAATACAGAAGTGAAAGAAGAAAATAAAAAATAAGAGGGATTGAGTAAGAGCAAAAGGATGGAAGGTACGCCTTCAAAGTGGAGGGATTTGTGTAGTACAGTTACTGCAAGAATAATGGTATAAAATACATATGTTTTCTTCAAAGGTTTGCAGCAACAAGTCCATGCCCGGTCGAGGTTGTAAGGTCGCGTTTATGGAGTAATCTATTGAATGAGTGGATGATATAGTCGGAATCATAATATCCTGCTTCTTCCCCTCTTTCTGTTTGTGCGCGTCATTGAGTCCAAGTCTTGCTACGAGTAGCTGGGTTGGTTGTGCATGTCTGTGTGTCAATGCATTACACAGCAACGACTTTTTTCCTTCCGTTGTAATCCTTCCTTGAAAAGGATATATCAGAATATTGTCACCCCTTCATTTCATATACACAGACAGATTGACAGATTCCCATGTACCCATGTGGCGTTGAATATCTATCTGTCTGTATGTTCAAAATTATATCACCAGACCGGAAAAAAAAAAGAATGGCCGCTTGACTCGACTCACTGTCTTTTCTGGAGGTTATTTGCTTGCATCTACTGTTCATACTGTTGCTGTTGGCTTCTGGCGATCGAAGCTGATGACTATATTTATCTACAGAATATAAATAGACCCCTTTTACGCTTTAGAAGTGTGATTCGCTATTCGTTAGCTACGTCCACAGTACTGTACAGCCTGCATGCACCCTGTAAAAGATAACCTGACTGGTAGATTACCAGGATAAATTTGCGTGTTAGAACCATTTAAAATTAATAAGCTTTATTTTAGGGTGTTGGCATAGTGGATTACATTCTACACACCAAAAATGACCTTAAACGGGACTTTTGTGAATGCCGCCATGTGCACTATCGGCAGGTTGCTCATCGCTCCAATGTTATGAGAAAGAATGTCCTTTAGCATCTCTAGCGTCTGCCAAAAAAATCCTTGTCTTCTCCGTTTAAACTTTTGATGATGCCAAAATTAAGCTTGAATGCGCGACAAATACGCGTAGATGTGCGCTCTTGCAGAGGTGGAGTATCCTGAGTCATGCGATCGATTACATCTGAAGGTTCTAGGAGGAGATCCTGGTCTGGCAAATCAGGGCTATTCCGATGCCGTTCTTGGCTCTTCAAGTCATAACCTAGTTTTCCTTGTCTCTGCTAATTTTCTGTTCGCCGAACCCGCACCACCTGAATATGTTCAGGTACGAATATGGGTGCCAAGAATGCTGCTGATTCCCATAGCAGATGGCCCCAAGGTACACAATCCATGGCCACGAAAACCCCCATTTCATGACAGATAGCTTGGAGTAATACCAATGTACTTGTGCACCAATTGCAGTATGCCAGTGGCGCGAACTTTTTCGCCATAATAACCATAAAACAGTACATACTTTAATATGATTAGCAGAACATCGATGACACTGGTACACACCACTACCGGTATACCAGCGATATAGCGCTGGCGAAGATAACTGATAGTTGCCGCTGAACGGAGTGAATACCAACTCATCTGCTTCTGGCTCTATTTTAGCGCGCAGAACAAGATATTACCGCTACTACACCCAAAATGTCAAGGATGTCCGTGAGAAGAATAGCGGACCAAAGAGCCCAAGCCTCCGCATTGATGACACTGGGGCTCCCTTTATTCCAAGTGTAAGGCGCTCTCTCTCGAGGGGTTTCCTCATTAATCTTCATCAATGAAATAGCAATAAAATCTTAGTACTAGAAAACCATACCTTCCAATGGTGAGGTCCACAGGAACTGCTCAGAACACTCGGAGCCCCAGCAATGATGTAAAATATATTATTGGATGCCTCAAGAGCCTTTTGAATGTAAATCTGTCGAGCTTTTATATTAAGGATGTTCTGTAAAGGCGCGTCTTGAGGTGAGTGTTACTACTAGCAGTCATGTTTTATGAAGATCCTTCTTTCCTCCCATTGCTTATGCATATTTCAGCCATCAGCGCTTTATCTTGCCAGTTTTACTGCACGAACTGAATAAAATGAGGGCTAAAGAGAGGGAAGAAAAGAAGAGAGCAAGGGAAAAGGGCACTGCCAAAGCATTCAAAAGTGCGAAGGAGGAATTTTGGCCCTGTGGATCGAGCTGGGGCCCTATGGTATTTAATAGGCAAAATAGCAAGTGTGTTTTGAAGCGAGGGGCCTGAACAAACTAGCCACATATAAATCAGCTGACTTCTCCCTTAGGCGTCAATGACGTTGAAAATGGCGTATATATGGCCACATTTGCGCTATATTCATATACGCGCGTTTTCCTACGCGCATTGCGTGTCTAAAGTATACAAATGAACTTGACTATCCAGTTAATTTATTTTCCCTCATCATTCCTTTACCAGCCTAACTAAACGACAGCTTTTCTTTCTCATTTGCCATGGCCCTTACTGATATCAAGACGTTGGCACAGGAACTCAGTAAGGAGTACAACGCCCCTAACCCTGACCTTGCTAAGTGCGGGCAGTATCTGTCAAAGCTCAAGGTGCATTTGCGAAAAGTGACATTTTCTTCGGAATGTCTTACAAGAAATAACTTCGAATGGCCGTAGTACTGATCTAGATGTATCTGTTTATTTTTTACATTTTCGAGGTAGATTGCATTGATTGAGCTTCAGTACCTGACACATGAAGGCAAGCACAACAACATCGAAGAACTGACCTTAGCACGTAAGTACCTGTGTTCATACCCCCAATGAAGACGGAGTGTTGTTATTAATGAAAAACCATAGTTGATATATATTGCTGATGTTCATTTGTTGCGGCTGTCTAAATTATTGATAAATAGGTGATGTGCTCGAAATTGGCGCACAATGGAGTGTTCGTACAAAGGACATTCCCTCATTCGAGAGATACATGGCTCAACTTCAGACTTACTACAATGACTACAGGCAAGGGCAGTATCTATAATTAATGTGTTTAATAAGTTCTAAGCGAAAACGGTGAATCATGGAACATCTAATTAACAACAGGATTTATTTATTTATTTATTTTAATTGTTCGATCCTTGCAGCGAACTACCTACTTCTCCATTGAAATACAACTTGATTGGCCTTAATTTGTTATGCCTGCTGTCGCAGAACAGAATTTCAGACTTTCACACTGCATTGGAGACGATTGAATCTCAAGAGTTACTTAACAACCCTGCGATCCAACACCCCATCAAATTAGAACAATCACTCATGGAGGGCAGCTATAATCGTGTCTGGAGCTCAAGAGCGGATGTGCCTTCGAAGGAATATCTTTTTTTCATTGACATCCTGATGGACACTATCAGGTATATGTGAAATCTATTGCATAGTTGTCTAGAATACCTCCTATCCTTTTTTTTTTTTTTTTTTTTTTTTTTAATCGGCTAGATTGTCCAATTGTGTCAGTTTTAGTAGAAGGATGTCCACAAGTATTGATGATGATTTTAATTTTCATTGGGAAATATCTATGGGAATACATTAGAAACGAAATCGCAAGTTGCAGCGAAAAAGCCTACAGCAGTCTGCCTTTGAAAGATGCAGGAACCCTTCTGTTCTTCACAAACATGGAAGACATCTTGAACTTCGCAAAAGAGGTAAACTAAATACTAGAGCTTGTTTTGTTTGTGTTCCGTATACTCTCTCGTTTAATCGCTCACTGAATATCAATACTTCCATTTCCGTGGTTTTACGTGCCTTTCACATCTACAGAGGAATTGGAAAGTCAACCCAGTTGAACAAAAAGCTTACTTCCACTCAGATGCAGACGAGAGGATCAGTATCCCAGCCAACCAGATTATCAAGCAGACCATGTTTTATGCTAGAGATATGGATCGAATCGTTTAAGCTATGGTTCTGCCTTATTACTAGGGAGAGTATATTAGGGAAATAAAGGACTATTAGAAGTAGGAGAGTGGCAAGGCTGCCTTAATGCTGTATTCATCAAGGAATAAAGCACTGGAAAAACGAAAAACGATGTAGACTTCAATCTTTTTTTTTTTTTTTTTTTTTTTTAATATTTTGAGCCACATCAGATAGGCATCTTTTTGTTTTATTTTTCTAGGAGTGTTTCTGGACCTTCAATGAAAAATCAACGAAGGAAACGCCCTGGGTCATGGATCCCAAACTAATGATGTCGATGGCTATTACGAAATGTTGCAGCAAAAGTGGTTAAGATAATGTTAAAGCTGCTTTCTATTTCATTCACAAATCAAGCCTGTTACATGACTTACAGTCACAGAAGTAATTTTCGATCGTCTGTTCAGTGACACCTCCACTGCACTCAACTAAGACTTGACGTCCCTTGGCAGCCCAACGCTGCTTGATGTTGCCAGCAGCGACCTTGAGAGCGTCACCCTCGAAATTATCCAACATTACAACGTCAGCTCCTGCTGCAATAGCTTCGTCCGCCTCTTCTTCTGACCGACACTCGACCTCAATCTTCAAGGAAAACCCGCCAACGGCCTTTGCCTTCTCTACGGCCGCCGTAATAGATCCTTAATGAGGCAGATGTTAATTGATACAAGATGTTTAAGAGGTTGAGTACATTTTCACTTTTTTTTTTTTTTTTTTTTTTTTCTTCTTCCAATACTGAGATCATATACCTGTGCTCCAGACATGGTTATCCTTTAGCATGATCATGGACGAAAGATCCATACGGTGAGTGTCTGCGCCTCCAACCAACATCCCATACTTTTCAACCAGACGAAAACCTAGTAACGTCGTATTTTAGTATTGTATAAATATTGATAAGAAAGGGAGGAAAGTCAAGTCCAGTTCATTGTTTGAATTGTTTGGTATTTCAAACATAAAAAAAAAGACAAATCGTTCTATTATCTACCTGGCGTAGTCTTCCGAGTACCAGCAATGACACCCTTAAACCCATTCTTCTCCTTTAAGACACGGAGACGGTATGCTTGGGAGGCAATACCACTACATCGTGCCATAATATTGAGTGCAGTGCGCTCTCCAATCAAGATCTGACGGACAGGGCCATAGACATGTGCACAAGTCTCGATAGGTTTGAGAGCATGACCCTCAGAGACATGCCATTCAACACTGACAAGATGTAAGAAGGGAGACAAACATATCAAAGGGAGGTAAGATGAGCATTATCAAGCTGTATATCTTGAACCCAAAATGAACAAAGGATTACATACCGACAGCCAAGCTGCTCGAAAATTTCGGTGAAAAATGGCACACCTGCCACAATACCCTGTTTAGGAACCCAGTGCACAATGGATAAAAGCAATAATTGATCACTCTGTTTGGCTTGAGACTTGTGTTAAATACATTGAATTGCAAAAAAAAATTACCTCACTCTTGCCATACAGGATGGCTGTGGTTTCTTTTTCTCCCACGACATAGCCGCCGTAATCGAATGAAGGAATGTCCTCTTGCAACCATTCTGTAATCTTTACCTTCCAATTAGGAGGAAGTAGATGAGTCAAGGTGCTACTAGGTGCTGGTGTTGAGGATGCCATGTTGAATAGTATACTTTTTTAATGTGAAATGGTTATGGCTGACAGAAAAGAATAATTCTCATTTGACAAAAATATCCTACGCATTTTATTTCATGCTGGTGGCTGGGATCAGCGCATTCACATTCGAATTAAGCACTACATGTATGGTCTGCGCAATGGGTAAATAGCAACTACGCGAATGAAGTATTGCATGCCAGGCCTGTGCAACAAATGATATCTACACACGAATCTATAAGTCATCCATAGGTCACAGTAACTAGATCTTGATTACAATGATAAGAATGACTACCAGTACTAAGATAATCATCCAAGACTCACAGCCTTTTGTTCCTTTGGCCACCTTTGCCAGCTGTCTCCGTGCAATCCCTAGATGGCTCTCTGTTCGGCCCACGAGGTGATCTGTGTCTTCCAAGAGATCCATATGTGTATCCAGCTCACCACCAATTATCAAACCCAGTTCCTGTTGTCGATTCAGGGACTGACTTAGGCGATCCAAATTTTGATCCTGGTCTGGGACACACAGATAGATACATACATGCATAAAAAAAAATGTGTCAACGTCCACATTACCATAGGCAGGCTGTTTTGGATTAGTTGTCAAAGCAGCCTGGAACAAAAAAAAAAAGAAAAGAAAAATTCGTACCATCCATAATTCTTTGGTGTAATTGAAGCATCTGGCCATTGTCAAGATTATCTACTTCAACTTCGTGTTCTGAAAACCGCACTACTTTTGACCGAGTGTGTTTTGTCGAGTTTTGGTTCAGACCAAGCAGCACAGCCCTGGTGAATAGTAATTCGTTAATTCATTAGCCTTATATTTCTTAACTGACCATTCGAATCAGTGCCATTTTTTTTTTCTCACCTTGCATTAGCATCGTCCTTGTCCTGAAGCAGTGCCTCCAATTTCTCTAGCTGCTGCTGTAATTTGATGAGGATATCTTCTCGATTTGCAAGCTCTTTAGACGGCCTATATTTTCAGAAAAGAGAAGTGATTTCTTGGCATATGAGTTGCAAAAGTCAGGAAAAAAAAAATATCACGCACAATCAAACACGTACAGTGAGGCAGTTTGTTCAGCCTGAGAAAGTTCAGCTTCGAGATTTTGTAGTCCTTCTCTGAGACGTGACATGTTTTTCTCGATAGTTTTGTCCTGTGAGGCATAGCTAAGGCCATTGGCCTTGCAACGGTTTCTCTCATAGACTGTGACAAGGGTGCTATCGACGATAAGGCCTACCTTGGAGCCCCAGTTTGCTTCCATGGTCAAGCGAATGTGGGTCTTTTTATAGACAAGTGAATATGTGTCTTTGAAGCGCTTTGTGGGAGTGTTCTGCTGAAGCCGCAACAATAAGACGGAAGCCGAAAGGCGAGTAAGAGGCGTGACCAGAGTAAAGATGTGGAGTATACAGGTCATGAACAATGAATGGGCTATACTTGTGACCAGAGTCGTTGACAGTCCCGTCGAGAGAGGAGGACTTTTTTTCAGCCACATGCTTGTTAACACGCTTTTCTTTTTTCAACTCTTCATTCTCTTCATTGTTGGGGCAGCATCGGTATCAGCTTAAGGCGACAATGACATGACGTCTGAACAATTCCATTCCAAAGATGTTCTCATCAATGAGGATCTCGACTTTTCATCATTGGTACAACACCCAGTACTTTTGAAAGGTTTAGTTGACGCTGGATACCAAAAGCCATCGCCTATTCAGCTTAAGACTATTCCTTTGGGCAGATTGGGGTTAGACCTGATTGCGCAGGCAAAATCAGGCACAGGAAAGACTATTGTTTTCAGTGTCATTGCGATCGAAATCATTCTCTCTGGATTGTCAGCAGACTCGACCACAAAATCAGATCGGGATCCCAATGCCTCAGCAGTTCAGCACCAACGACAGCAGCAACATAATCCAAAAGCAGTGATTATTGCACCTACACGTGAGATTGCTGTCCAGATCCAGGATGTTATCCGTAGTCTTCTAAAAACAGGTCTTGAACATACTGTGACGTGTCATTCCATGATCGGAGGAACGCCTATTCAGCAGGACAAGGAAAACTTGAAGCGATGCTCAATTGTCGTAGGGACACCTGGACGAGTGAGGTCATTAATTTCTACAGGGCATTTGGTGACAAATCAAGTTCGACTACTTGTCTTGGATGAGGCTGACAAATTGATGGAAGATGTCTTTAAACAAGATGTCTTTAATATCGCAGAGAGACTGGGTGCAAACAAACAGGTGATGGCGTTCTCAGCAACGTATGATGACGATCTCCTGAAACTCTTGGACCAATTAGTCAAGAGCCCCGTATATGTGATGCTAAGCAACGGTACACCAGAGCTTGAAGGTAGTAAAGAAGCATGATAGCATTGTGCATTTTATCAAAATACAGTTGGTGATGCAATCCTTATTCCCGCCTCCTGATTTTTTTTTTTATTTTTATTTTTTATTTTACTTTTTACTTTCAGGAGTCCTTCAATACTACAAAGTGGCGACAGTGGATGATAAGGATAGCGGTGGATCAATATATTTGAAGCAGCTGCGCATATTGGATGCCAAGTTTGCAGAGTTGGAGCATCTATTGACGCACGTACCTTTTTACCAAGGCATCGTGTTTCTGAATCACCGTGGACGGGCTCAAGACCTTGTCAAGGTTTTAACAAGAAAAGGGTGGCCAGCTATGCATATTGCCTCCGGTATTCCCCAAGAAGAGCGATTGGAAGTGATGAAGAAGGCACGAAAGTTCGAGTTGAGAATATTGGTGTGCAGTGATCTGGTAGGCGTTGTTTAATGTTCATTTAATATCCTATGTTTCTTGCGCATGATTTGATGCTAGTTAATAATTATTACTCTGTGATTCATAGATCGCGCGCGGGATTGATATTGATCGTGTTAATTTGGTGGTAAATCTTGATTTGCCTAGAGATCCGGAGACATACTTACATCGCATTGGAAGAACGGGGCGATATGGTACTACGGGATTGGCTGTGAGCATCGTGGACGAACAGGAGCTTAATACAGTAGAGATTTTGAAGTCGGATTATAGAATTACGATTCAACAGTTGCCTTTAGAGCCAAGTGATGCCTACAAAGAACTCAGTCGGAGTATCAATATCCGGCATCGTACAAAACCATTGCAAAAACCTGAAGATATTGACCAATTCAAAAAGCTAGAGGCAGAAAGGATATTAGGTGAACAAAGAGCACAAAGTGCAATCAAGATGACCGAGGTGTATGAGAAGGGTGATAAGGATAATAGATTTCAACGACACTGTCCGCCTCTGAATTCAAAGCGCAAATCTCCGAATGAAGTATTGAAGAATACGGGAGATCAGTACTTGGATAGCGCTGAACAGAGATTGCCTAATAAGAAGTCGAAAAGTCCAGCTCACAACAAGCCATTACTTCTTACTCCGGAAATGTCTCCTTTAGTTGCTAATTTTGACACAATTAACACACAAGCCTCGGTTTCTCATCCTGTCGAAGGTGAAGAGATAGTCGGGTCCGATAGCGATAAGGGAGAAGATTCGAAGGAGGAGGACAAAGAAGAGGATGAGGGTAAAGAGGGGGGAGAGGTAGACCGCGATGATGTTGCGAACGAAGAGTTATTCACTCTGCATTTGCCAATGCCAGGATATGCATCAGTTTATCCTAATGTGGCTCCAACTATGAATTTTCCATCATTGATCCCTGTGAGCCCTATATATTATAAACCATTCCCAAATTATTCATTTCATCCAGCTTATCCTTATGGGCCACATGTTCCATCAACAAATCTTTTGCATCATTTATGGACGCCTCCACGCCCTACAAGAAGATATTTTCCACCTGACCTGCTTCTATTTCCAGCCAAACTTCCATCTATTAGTCACTTCCGATAGCACTGGTTTCCAGAAAATAAAATAAAAATAGATAGAGATATATATAATGTGTTCATTCAGCGCTTTCATTCAATCGTTACTGTAAATACGAGATCACATAGCAGAGGTTTTCTAGAAATCTGTCCTATACAAATCCTTCTAAACTTTAAATGTCATCAATGTTTCTAGTTTCAAGCGAAAATCCTAATTTCTTGAAACCCTCTGAGATATCCTTAACCTTGGTAGAAGCACTGGTGACAACGACTAGTGAGGTGTCTGGACGGAAGACCTTGCTCAGGTACTTATCCATCGCATGCTGCAATTGTTCAGGGGTGACGCGTTGAACACGCTCCAAGAACTCCTTGTTGTAGTTAGAAGAGACCTTTTTGAGGACTTGATTCACGAAAGCTTCTGTGGCCGCGCCTGAGATAGTTTCCTCCTTTCGGACGATTCTGTACACGATACTGGCCTTGGCACCTTCAAGCTCCTGCTTGGTGAATCTGGATTTACCAGAAGCATAATCTTCTACGATTTTATATGCCAAGCTGAAGGCGCGCAGCGCGTCTGGTGAGCGGTAGATGGTGAATGTAAGAAAGCCTACCAGTGATAAAAATATGAAGTGTTATTGCATATATATTTATACACTTATAAAAATGAAATAAAGAGTATTAAATTTACCGGCCTCTACGTCAACACGAAGGTTGGCTCCATAAACAGCACCGCTTCCACGGAGCTGCTTCCAAAAGGGTCCCTCTAGAGTATCGAGACACTCAGAAAGGACCAAGAGGGCAGCATAGTCAGGATCTAAAAAGTCAGTAGGACCATGTGTGACATGAGAAGCAAAGGAGCTCTCGATTGAGGGCATATTGACAACATAACCCTTATTGCCAGGGGTTTGGCCCGCAGCGCTCCAAACCTGACTGGAAAATGGAATAGGGGCAAGTGTAGCAGGGGTACCAGATCCGTTCTTTAGCCCAAAGTACTTTAACCATGCTGTCTTTGGCTGAGGTTGCTTCAGAATGTCGCCTTGAACCTGGATATGGATGTTGGCAGGATGTGTCACTTTTTATAAACAGATTAAAAAATGAGCGTTAGAACAATTGTTAGACTTCCACTGCCCTGTTATTGCTTGGAGATAGAATAGCTCTGGAGTAAACTTACAGATCTCACGAAGCTCGTTGAGGGCTTTGATGACAGTCTCTGGCTCATGCTCTAATTGTTTGATAACTTCAGGTAAGAATTTAGCCTGCTTGAGCACGTTCAGAGCTGAGATATTGGACTTTTCGTAGTCGTACGCGAGAACATCCATACATGCTCGAGCCATCTAAAGAGACATAGTACAAGAGTATAACATTAGTGTGTAGGCATCTCAGTAGAGAAAAACAAAAAGCACATAGGGTGTATGAAAAAATAAGCAAAATGCAAAACTAGTAAGGGATCTTACCCTAGATCCATCACGTTTTTGACCAGGGATGTCGTTCAGTAGTTTGGTGGTAATGACCTTCAGACGATCCACGTCAAAACGAGTGTGCCAAGTCATTTTGTTTAGCCAGGCAATGCCTTCATAATATTTGGTGCGCTCTATCTTGAGAATGACCAATGCTAACTGGCGGAATAATTGGTTGACACCAACCCCGCACCCTTTGCTGATAGTATCATTGTCCAACATCTTAACAACCTGCTCAAAAGGGATTTCATGGCCTGAAATGGGGTCAATCAAGGGGAGAGAGAAGAAGGATTCAAAGTATATGTCCAAATATGGGCGCAAGCGTGCGGGAAGGTCTGTTGAAGTGAGGAAGAGAGTAAGCTCAACAAACTCGGACTTGATGTCTAACAAATGCCACAAAAAGACAAATTCAATGATCAATATCTGGATGCCGCCTATGATTTCAAGCATTGTGGCTATAGTCCTTTATAGTCATGATGTAGTTTGCACTCACGATCAAACTCGATAAAATAAGAAAGCTTGGCGGAGTCATTGTCCAAATGCGTCTGAACGGCATTGTTGCTTGTGTTTTTTTAAAAAAAGGATTTTTTTTTTTTAATAATTTGTTTGGAGGAGCCACTCCTTCGTAAAAGGGTTTCAACTTCAACTTACAACTGAGATTCAGGTTGGCTACGGCCAGAAACAACCTCGATCATTTCAATTCCCTTCACATCAGGGATGGGGAAGTTGTCTATTTATGTACGCACGATCAGCATCGACACTGCCATTAGTCTTGATAGCTAGGGAAAATACTAGTATAACTAAAAACATAAATAATAGATATCACGTACCAAATATCTCTGTAGGAACTGGAATATCATTTTGGGCTCTATGCTTCTGAAGCTCTTCTTCCAGTTCTTTGAGTCTCTTCTCACCTAGGCGCTCGCGTTGTTCTTGAATACGCTTGGCCTCATCTGCGGCTAGTTTTTCTGCGTGTGCAGCAGAGGGTTTACCAATGATAGTAGCTCTCTTGGAGTTGATGAAGTACCTGCCAGGAAAACGGGGGAAAGATAATATATGTAAAGGTAATGAGTCTTCATACAGGATATGTTTTTAAAACGTTCTCTAAATCGCAATGATCCTGATTTGAAATAACTTACTCCTGCAGATACTTGACCCAGGTTGCATTGTCGAATTTAGCAACGGCATCCAAATTATCTAAGTCATTCACAAATTCTGCGAGATCGCTATCATCTGATTTTCCATACAGGAAGTGAACTAGGCATGGCCATGCTAAACTCATGTGATCAGTTTCGAGGCGATCCAGAAGCTTAAGCTTTTCGCGCTTGATAACAGCAGCCATGCGGTCCATGTCGAATCCATCCTGAACAATCTTCTCAATGATCGAGAAAAATTTTGGTTCAACTTCCTCAAGCTTCTCTGTAGGAACATTCTCAAAAGAAAGGTGGATCTCTGCACGAATGCGGTGTTGAGTTTGAAAGTCAACAGCTGGAGATGCCGGGGAATATGTACAAAATGAATAATTGAATTCAAGATGTAATCAGTATTTGCCAAGTGTATTGGGTTACGCATAAGGATGAAGGCATACTAAAAGCATACATGTGCAGTAAGGGTCCTCAATCTCGACCATCTCCTTCTTCAAGATAGCGACGGCAGAGTCTGTTAGATAGGTTTCAAGGATATCCAGCGCTTGGAAAGTCAAGAAGTCCTAATGGTTATTTAAGCAGGTAAGATTCCTGTTTATTGTTTACCTGGACTTTTATACCTGCAAAAAATAAAATAAGAAGATACAGATATAAAGCATACAGTGATTGGAGGACCAAACCAATTGATGGCAACCTCGCCCATGTCCTCATCCTCCGAAGGGAAGGTAACAGTGGTTTTGGTAGTTTCATTCAAAAGCGGCGCTTGTGGAGAATCCACCCAAGGACTACAATGACGAGTGAAAAACATCAGCCAAAAGTATTTATATCAACTGTATTATCAATAGGTTAGAATTCAGGGTTAACATACCGCTTCATGGGAGGAAGTGGTCCCTTAGAAAGAATTCGCTCTTCAACGGGACCAAGAGCGTCCAACAACTTTTGATGGTCTACACGTCCAGAGATGATAAGGCACAGATTGTCGGGGCGATAGTAGTCACGATGATACTTATTTTTTGTGTAGAGAATAAATGAGTTCATGGAATTGTGAGTCTAAAAAACTGTCGTGCTCAGCAGATTAGTGACATGAGTACGTGGATAAGGAAACATACTTGGCGAACTAGTGTAGGCAAAATAATTAGATGTCAATATTTCATTCATTCTCATCCCCAGTCATCAATTCTGGCCATTGATGTTAGACAACAAGAAATCGGATGCTCACTCTTTTCGGCCTTGAGGGATCGCAGGTTGGCCATGAGACCACCGGTTTCGTAGCGGTACCCAGAGCTTTCAGGGTACATAGTGCGCTGGCGACTTTCAAGTTACAGAAATATTCGAATTTAGACACTCGTCAAACAGCTTAATACGATCATGTAGTCATCCCGGGTAAGTTTTTTTTTTTTTTTTTTTTTTTTTTTTTTTTTAATGGATGCAGTTTCCATACCAAAGTTCCATAATGGAGCTAGCGCTATTTTCACGCCCTTGCATCTCGCAATAAACAACACCAGCGTCCTCGCCATCACCGTTGATGTTGTGCACCTCAGTGTAATATGCGGCCTCAGTCATTGTGGGATAGAGGATATGATCGATATAAACTGTTATACAAGGAAAAAAAAAAAAGAAAAGAAAAAAGGAGAAAAAGAGAAGAGGAGAGTAGAGAAAGAAGTGAGTTATGCCGTCATCATACCCGTGCATTAATCTATCTAAAGATCAAGAATGAGAAGTATGTGAGTACTTGGCATGATGTTCAAGAATCCTTCACTTCCTGCAGTGGCGATAGCTAGTTGGATAGTCAAAACAGAATAGGAGAGGAAAAAGAGTATTAGCTTTGATACGTATCAATAGATAGATAGCTTTCCGGTTGTTGGCGAAAAACTTACTATAGGCAGTGTGGTCAACGTCAGTCCCTAGAAGGAAATACATTTAACAGATGTCGACAGAAACATTAGTACAACATTAATAACTCCTTTTACTCCTATAACATCAAGCTCATGCTTCTTTATGCACTTACAGGCATTGGTTCCGTTTGCAAGGGCTCGGTTGGCAAGACCATCAAGCACTCCCTGGATACAGTAAGTTATATATTAACATCACAAATCGAGTTAAAAAATAAGGTTTGCGCGACGCGATTTTTACGTGGCACACGAATCACGTTTGTTCTCACGAGTTTTTTTTACCTTAAATGGGTACAGCTCGCTCCCAAGGAATACAAAGCTGGACAGACAAAGAGGAAGAGAAAAAGTTTATCATTTTAGCAAAACAATTATCCTTCAATAAGTAGGATATATATATGTCAGACACAATTGCTTCGTACTGCTCGAGAGTGTGAGGACATCCGTCATCATCGAAAGCTGCGATTTATGAGTATTTAATTGAAGAAAGGAATATTCCAGTTAAAAACATCAACAAGTGTGCGCTCACAATTGACATCGAATAACACTGATTAATTTGCTGCAACTGGGCTTACATTCAGTGGCCAGAGTGAAATATCCATTGACAATAGGTCCTATCAAGCAAAAGATGTTTGAGATATACAATACAGAGTATTATATAGCCAAGAGCAATGAGTTATCCCCAGTAGAGAGATTCACATACCTTCGTTGTCGACATGAACAACACTAAGGCCTGACTTGTTGGATCTGAACTTGGTGATCTTGTGGCCATTGACATCAACCTCTTGGACGACCTTGAAATTAGATGTCATTGTTAATGTAGGTTAATAAAAGTGGGTAACTTTTTATCGTAAGAGAAAGAGGAGGGAGTTGAATTTCAGACACAGTTCGTCACCGAAAGAAAAAGCCATTCACTAATCTACATGTTGCAAAGTAGGCTTTTATGATACACGCACTCAGACAACTTAATTTTTTCCCTCTCTTTTCTTTTTATCTCTCTCCTTTTCTCTGCTTTTACACTAACACAAAGTTATTATGGCTGAAATCGATCATTCCGCTCTTGAAGCTGTCCAAGAGGACATGGATCACATCCATGATCTCACCACAAAGGCTGAGCTCGAACTGGGTAAGCAAATGAAATATAAATGAATGGCGAAAAGAGATTCAATCAACAGATTTCTGATCAGTTCTCATTATTGAAGAAAAAAATCAAATTATGTTTCGAATGGCCTATTTGCTAACACTATTGCAGCCAACAAACGCAACGAGTTGATGGCTCCTATTTACAAAAAGCGTCAGGAAGTCATTGCCAAGATCCCTAATTTCTGGTACACTCTGTTCCGGATGCACCCTCTTACCGCCAATTTTATCGAGGAAAGAGACCTGCCTGTATGTTTTCTTTTTCTCTCTCTTTTTTTTTTTTTTTTTTTTTTTTTTTTTTCGAGAATGAATGTTCAAACATTGATGTCTCTATTTCTGCTCTTAGATATTGGAGCATTTGACTGATGTGTTTGTCAAGCACGATGATAAAGACTCGCGCAATTACGAGATCATCTTCGTAAGTTCAGCTACAGCCCGAATTCAAGTCTGTGGTTTGTAACAACAATAAAAATTAATTGAACAAACGTTCATGGATGGATATTTTGTTTCATTCTTTAGACCTTCAAAGAGAATCCCTACTTCTCCAACAAGGAGTTGATCAAGAAAGTGGTCGTGAAGGATGATGATGAAGAAACTTCTATCGGCGAGGTCTTCGAGATCAATTGGAAGGAAGGCCAAGATGTTACCAAAAGCCAGAAGCGCAAGAAGGACGATGACGACGAAGGTTCATCTTCCTTCTTCGCTTGGTTCAAGGAAGAAGACACTTCGATTGCCGATATTTTTGCACTCGAGATTTTCCCTCAGGCTCTTAGGTATGTTGAAAAAGACCCTCCGACTAGTTAGAATAGTTAATCCTACTAATATAATAAGGTATTACGCAGATTTGTACTCTTTAGTAGTTCTTGCATTCATTAACATTTTGCTTTTTACGTCGTCGACGCATTAGTTTGTATGCTGAGGGCCCTGATGAGGACGATGAGGATGATGACGACGACGAGAGGTCTATTGATCTGGATGGTATGTGATATGAAGTCTTTGCCACTCTTTTTTTGCTTATTTTTTTATTCTAATTTTTTTCATCCATATATCTTCACTTTTCATGTGTAATTAGATGAAGATGAAGAGGAAGAAGAAGAGGATGAGAAGCCCAAGAAGAAGAGCAAGAAGTAAACATTATTTGATGTTTCCTGCACATAGTTTTGTTCCATAATATGCTTGCAGTTGTCCATAGTATTATTCCCAACAAAAATAAAATATTTAAGTCGAGACGGCCGTGACTATTCTAGAGCAAATTGAACAAAGACGTTCTCACACTTCACCACCTGTATCAAGACAATACACGTCTCCGTTTTCTCTGACGGCATCTCATCTTATCGCTCCGCCCTTTTTCTTTCTCCTCTCTTCAAATTGAAACACATTCAAGGACTTTCATTCCATTGCAACCTCGGTTCAAACCTGCAGACCTAAAAAGGAGGGGGAAAAAAAAAAAGAATAGTAGTCATTCCTTTATTTTTCATATAGCATACAGTCGACATGCTGGAAGGACTAGTTGCTGGTCTCCTGAATCGATTCATTGGACCCTATGTGACTAATCTCAACGTCAGTCAGCTCAACATTGCCATCTGGAGCGGTACGTAGTTTCTGACCATACATCGAAAGATATTACACAGATAGTTTTTGTTTTATTTTTTATTTAACACGGCGCCTATTACGAATTATGATGAGATATTCTTAGGCGATGTCAAATTGACAAACCTCCGCCTTAAGAAAGATGCACTTGACAAGTTCAATTTACCAGTCGATGTAGTAGAAGGTCAGTCATTCTACCGTGAGATATTTTGTTTTCGATAGTACCATTATAAGGCGTTAAGATAAAAATAAGGCCTAACACCTTGTCATCTATCTCTACAGGTTACCTCGGTGAGCTTACGTTAAGTATCCCTTGGTCTAATCTTAAAAATAAGCCCGTCAAGGTTTATATCAACAATGTGTATCTTTTATGTGTTCCCAAGGGCGAGTCAGATGTAAGTGATACATATTGATATGACCGTGTGGCGAATGGATGGAAAACTTTGTACTTAACAGATATATGTCTGCAATACTGTTTGTGTCTCAATATAGTATGACGCCGATGAGGAGGCCGCTCGAGCCCAGGCATTAAAAGAAGACAGACTGGCCAATGCAGAACTACTGAGCACAAAGCCAGCTGCAGGGATGGATGGTAGGACTGTCATCTGTACATGATTGATTATCCGGAGTAATAGTGGTCTCGTGGATTTTTACATGCATTTGCTTGTTTGATTACTGAAAGTAACATGATGAATGGTCTAAAACATTTAATAGACGAGGAAAAAAAGAATGCTACTTTCCTAAACCAACTCGTCACAAAGGTCGTTGACAACCTGCAGGTGTCAATCAACAATATCCATGTTCGATATGAAGACAAGATGTCCGATCCAAAGGTTAGTGAATACTGAAAGATAGTATTGTTGTGATACCGCGATCCTGATCTTTTTTATAATTATTTATAATTGCTAATTATAATTTAAATATATGACCATGTGTTATGTCATTATGTATTTGCTCTAGCACCCTTTCTCAGCTGGATTGACTCTCTCGCAGCTATCAGCTGTTTCGACTGATGGTGACTGGGTTCCTACCTTTATCCATGATGAAGCCAATACTATTCACAAGGTTCGCTGCTGTGGCGTTGTCAGATACGTAGTTTTTGCATGTTTCAGGATGGACACAGCAACCTTTCTGACATAAGTTTCTTAAATGGGCTATTATATTCGCAGCTTGCCACATTAGATTCACTGGCTATGTATTGGAACACTGACTCTCGGTCGCTAGCTGGAAGAGACAAGGATGACGCACTGAAAACTTTTATGGAGCTGGTCGCAAAGGCAGAATATATACCGAAGGAGCATCAATACATTCTTAAGCCTGTATCAGGGACAGGAAAGGTCAAACTTAACAAACGTTATGGTGGAGATGTTCCCAAGACCGGCGTTAGCCTCAATTTTGACGAGTTAGGATTTGTAGTCGATGACGAGCAATATAACAACGTCCTTCTGATGATGGGGCTATTCCATTCGTTCATGAGGCAACATGAGGTGATGTATAACTCTGTTCAAAACTTCCATCAAGAATAAGACCTAAATGGTTCTCAATATACTTACCTGGTTTCTTTAATCTTTGTGATGTCTCTTCTAGTTCAGGAAATTTCGACCACCAAAATCTGTCACACCATCGCAAAATCCTTTGGCATGGTTCCGCTACGCTGGAAATGCGGTGTTATCGCAGATTCATGAAAGGAACCGCAAATGGACGTGGGCATACTTCGAGGAACGTCGTGATGACCGCAAAGCCTATGTGGAACTGTACAAGAACCACAAGCTCGGCCGAAATGATGTCGAGGATGAAGAAAGGCTCAAAGCGCTGGAATGGAAGTTGTCGTATGATGACATTCGCCTTTATAGAAGTATCGCCAAGGGTGTATTACGCCGCGAAAAAATCTTGATCGAGAAAAAACAGGTGGCAGAGCAACCTAAGGGCTGGCTCAGTTCTTGGTGGTATGGCTCTAACTCTAAAAAGACTCAAAAGTCTGAGGAAGAGGAAGATGCAACTACGCTTACGGATGAGCAGAAGCAGCAGTTGTACGATGTTATCGATTATGACGAAAAAGCGGCTTTGCAAGCGAACCTCGAAGAGGCTAAAGATACGATACTGTATTCTATCGACGCAAGACTGCGAACAGGGTCTTTTGCGCTTAAAAACGATCCTCATGGCGCAAACAAGATTATATTCAATGTTGTATTTGACACTTTCCTTGCTAACTTTCTGACGCGAACTGACAACTTCGTTGCAGGTATCGCCCTTGGAGGATTGACATGCATTGATGGTACAACTCAAAACACACTGTACCCGAAGATTGTGCGAGTCAAGGAGGCTGAAAGCAAGAAGAATGTTCTTTCCAAGGTCTCTGACGGTGATACCATCTTTGGTGGAGAAAGCAGTCAGAGTGGTCAGGCCCAGGCGGAGGTTGAATTCAACCCTTTCTTCTCTGTAAATTTTGAGCAGAATCCTCTGGATAACCACGCTGATAGCGTTCTGGAGGTTAAAATGAGACATCTTGAGATCCTTTACAACCCAAAGACGGTCGACACCGTGATGGAGTTTTTGAAGCCACCACCAAGTGAGGCAGACAGTATCAACGCTCTCTTGGAGGCTGCAGGAGACACTCTCGAAGGTTTGGCTGCTCAAACTAGAGCAGGATTGGAGTATGCGTTGGAGGAGCACAAGCGCCTTGATCTACGCGTGGATATGGATGCACCTGTCATGATCTTCCCAGAAAGGTGAGTGTGTGAATTAAAGAAAGGTTAAATAATCTCACGTTAAGAAACGGTACTAAAAAATGTACTCTCATTATTGCTGTTGTCCTTCTAATAGCTGTACGGACATCAATGCACTTGTTGCAGTTCTCGACGTTGGTCATATCTTTGTCGAGAGTAACTTAGTCTCAAAGGAAGATATGGCGGTTGTAGAGAACAATCACAAGCGCACCATGACAGGAGCTGACATGGAGAAGCTTGAAGAGCTTATGTATGACCGATTTGTGGTACAACTTTCTAGCACACAGGTAAAAAAAGTGTACCAAAAGCAATGGTCTATTGCTCTGTTTAAACTGGAAGGTTTATTTCATATGATACTCATATCCTTTAACTCACATTACATGCAACATGTTTGAAAACAATAGCTTCTTGTTGGTCAATCAGTTGAGCGGTGCTTGCAGCAGATTAGGAAACCGGACAAGGGAAATGATCTCCATGTCATCGATAAGATCAATATGACATTCCATGTTCATCTCTCGATATTGCCTCAAGCACCTAATCTTACCAAGATCAAGGTCTTTGGTGATCTACCCTTGCTTCAAATCAACTTCTCGGACCGCAAATATAAGACACTTATGCGTATTGTCGACTTGGTTGTGCCAAAAGATGATGAGAATCCTGCGCCTCCACCGCCACCAAAGCGAAAAAGCTCTATGAACATTCCTTTGCTTGGGAAGAGCGCGTACAGGGACGATCTTGTGCTGGGAGATACTACTGAAGGAGAGACCGATGATGAAAGAGTGGTAACTCGCCGCGGAAAGACGTCTGAAGACAAAGTAAATTATTTCGCATTATAACTTACTACCAGAAAATTAATCATGGGGTAACGACTATATGGAACTTATGACTATGACTCATTATAAAATAATGTTCCATTGTTAGGAGCAAAGCCAGGCTATGCTATTACAAAAGACTTTCCAATTCAGTTTCAAGGTTACCAAATTTGCAGTAACGCTCAAAAAGGCTCCTCAGGATGTCAATGCCCCAGAGCGAGTGTTGGCAGATTTGATTATTGAGAGATTCAAACTTGAATTTGCCCTTAGACCTGTGGATATGGCAGTTGATATTGTTCTCGGATCTCTGTATGTTGAAGACAAGGTGGACACAAATCCACTTTACCCGTATCTGATTTCATCCGATGATGCTGGAAAATCGCCAGCGACAGAGGGATCGGATCTTGTTCATGTCTCTTACATCAAAGTGAACCCAATATCACCCGATTACTTGACCAAATACAAAGGAATCGATGCTACAGTCGACATCTCCTTCTCGACGGTCACTATGATTCTTACTCGCAAGAGTGTCCTTACTCTATTTGATTATGTCTTAACAACCTTTACCGGGCCTGCACAAAACCAAGCTCCAGCAACAGCAGCCGCAGGGGACCAAAGTGCCATTAAGGCCCCACAGTCGGATTCCGACAATAAAACTCAACCACAGGACACCATGAAGGTGAAGGTTAAAATGACAAGTATCAATTTCATCTTAAATAATGACGGCCAGCGGCTTGCTACCATGGCACTTTCACAGTGCGACGTTGCCGTAATGATGAAGTCACCAACAATGCGCGTCAATGTCAAGCTAGGCAACTTTACATTGGTAGACGATATTAACCCTGGAAAACAGCAGATCCTGGCGATTCAAGGAGAAGAGCTTGCTGATTTTGCTTATGAGACATTCAATCCTGAATCATCCTCCTATCCAGGATACGACGCTTCCGTGTTCCTGCGTGCAGGTTCTTTGCAATTGACATTCCTTGAAGAGCCTATCAGGGAACTACTCGATTTCTCAACGAAATTTGCGCGCATGCATGTCTTGTATGACTCTGCTCGAAATGCTGCTGTAAATCAGGCTCAAGCTTTGCAAACTACAGCGAGCAAATTCCACTTTGACGTGCAGATTTGTACCCCAATCGTTATTTTACCTAAGGATGCAAAGTCACGGAACACCATTGTGGCCAATCTTGGAGAGATTTCCATCAGAAATGAGTTTGCTGATGATGCTCATATTGAAGGAGGCTTCCTGGATCAAATGAAGCTTGAAATTCATTCGATCAATCTTATCAGCCAGTTCTACTTTAACGATACTGTTCAAGAATTACAAATTATTGAGGACGTTGACATTGACGTCGATGTAATCCGTGCAAACCATAAAGATGGTCTTTCTCGACCTGATATGGAGCTTATTGGCCGAATGTCTGATGTCAGCATGAACCTGACAGAGCTCCAATACAAGACGCTCTACGGTATCTCTATGTCTGTTGCCCGTGCATTTGGTGGCGGCGGCAATGTCGATACCGACGCCCTCGCTGCTTCTGCTGGAATCCCTTCGGCTCCACCACCACCACCGGCTCCTAAAGCCAAAGATGATAAATGGACATCGATCGATCTAGTATTCAGTATGCCTCAGGTTGCACTCGAGATTTATCAAGGAGATGCTACACAAAAGGAATTCCGTGAATGTAGCTTCTCAAAGTTCTCGCTATCCAAGACTGACTTCAAGTACAAGATGATGACAGACTCCACCATGAACGCGGAGCTGACCATCCAGGACCTCATCATTAATGACACTCGACGCGACGTCAAGACGAGGTTTCGCGAAGTCATCCCTGCGAACCTGCATGACAGTCCACAGATTTCAATGTCTCTCAGTACATTCGATGATAATAGCATGCTTGTGCTGCTCAACATTGATAGCCCAAAGGTTATTTTCCATCTAGAATATATCTTTGCGCTACAAAGCTACTTCATGAGTGCTTTGAATGCAACTACAGAGGCAGAGGTGTCTTCGAATGACAGAAAGCCTTCATCATCGAATCAAGTATCCCGAAGAACCTCAAGCTCAACCAATCCAAAAGGAAGGCGCTCATCGAATGCTGTTCCCATTAAGCCTCCAGAGCCAGCTATGCCTGGTGAACAAAGTTCTTCCCTACATTATCGTCTCAGCGTTGTCTCTCCCGAGATTATCTTGTTGGCTAACGCTGCCAGCTCGGCTACAGATGCCATTATTCTTTCCGCTCATCAAGTGGTCATATCACAGCAGGAGACTATGACGCTGATCGTCGATCGTGTCGGAATGTTTCTATGCAAGATGGACAAGAGAGACGATACTAGTTTGCGGTTTATTGACAATTTTGATATTGCGCTTTCAATGGGAAGTCGCTCTCCAACCCCAGGCCATCAACTTACCAGCATTACATTGGATGTCAGACCATTAGTTCTGAGGCTCTCATATCGTGACGCAATGTTGATCATGGACATAGTGAATAAAGCTACTGAGCTTCAGTCCAAGGCCCAGCCAAGTACCACAGAGCGAGCCCTCACCCCTCCTAAGCAAGAGGCCAATGCTGGACCTGCACCAAGGGCAATAGCGGATGCCGATCGACGCGCGATTGTCACTTCTGTTGGAATGAATAGTCCTAAACCCAATGCAAAGCGCCTGATAGAAGAAGCATCTTTTGTCTCAACTCGCGAAACAGTAAGTGCACCGGAGAGCGTATTTGGTATAATCAAAAGTGTTTGTTCTCTCTATTACAATACCCCAACAATAATTAACTGTATGTCTCTTAATAATGCTTTGATAATGATAATTCTAGCTTAAGGGAGTAATTCAAGGGGTGCAGTTGATTTTGATCGATGACATGTACAGTTTGCCTATTCTGGATCTCAAATTAGATCGCTTCGATGTGGAGGTTAAGGAATGGTCATCCGAAATGAAGGTGGATACATCTCTTCGTACTAGTATCAACTATTTTAATGTCAGAAACTCGCACTGGGAACCTTTGTTGGAGCCTTGGCAGTTTGTGATCCATGTGTCTAAGGTGGTGCAGCCTCCCAACATGCTAATCGACATCTTCTCGAAGCAGGATCTCAATATTAATATCACTCATACATTTATTGAGACAGCGCTCCAGATTATGACTACAATTCAAGAAGAGCCTGAGCAAATCACGTCCATCAACAGGGAGACATTAGTACCATACCTACTTAAGAATCGGACAGGCTATCCGTTGCATGTCTGGGCTGAATCCGAAAATAATACTGATATTGTAGTTCATAAAATCAAGGACGGCGCAAACCTACCATGGCGCTTTGACGACTGGAGGAAGATGCGTGAGACTGTTGCAAGCAAGAAGAATACATTAGGCATTCAGTTTGACGGTGTGCCATGGGAGAGTCTTAAAGATGTACCTGTGGAACGCGAAGGGCGCTATTTGTATGTCCTCCGGCCCAAGCTCAGCAGTGTGTCTCACAGAATCGCGATCGATATCCACATTAAGAATAACGTCAAGGTCGTCACGTTTAGCTCGGCTCTTTTAGTCGAAAATGCTACTTCTCTACCTATCGAGGTTGTTATCGTTGACGAGAAGAAGAAGCATCTCTCCAGCGCAAAGAAAATTGCCCCTGGTGAGGACTTTTCTGTTCCTATCGAGGCCGCCTATAAAAATCGATTACTCGTTCGCCCTGACCCTGGATTCAATTATAATTGGAGTTCAGAGCCCATCTTCTGGCGTGAGCTTGTAGCACAACAGCACAAGCAAGAGAAATATAAAGTTGATGGTGAAGCTGTCGGTTCAGTCAGCTGCCGACCTCTAGATGATCCTAACCAACAATCCTTCCGATTTCAAGTGCGCGGTGTCACTGATAATTTTGATCCGCTTAATAAGGATTATCCATACATGACAATCCGATTAAGCGCTCCAGTCGAAATTGAGAATTTATTGCCATACAATTTGCGGTATACAGTCATGGAGAAGACATCACCCAAGCACAGCGGCACAGTACTGTCATCCTATCTTAGGAAGGGAGGTATCTCTCCCTTGCACACCGTCGACGTGCGCAATTTAATGTTGTTAAGTATCGCGATTGAGAATACGACCTTTGGGGCAAGCGAGTATGCAATCGTAAGCTCGCATGACCCGAGTGAGCTACCTGTTGAGAATACCTTGACTCTAACTGATCCTGATGGCTTGAAACTCATGTTGGGCATTCATCGACAGTAGGTTCCCTTTTTTTTTTTTTTTTTTTTTTTTTTTTTTAAAAAAAAAGGATGCATGCACAGAAAAGAAAAAGAAAATTAATTTTTTATTGGTTATAATACCTCTTAGTGTTATCCCTGGCTCCGGAGGCGCTGTGAAGTTCAGTATTTACTGCCCATATGTTATTTTAAACAAAACCGGACTGGATCTAGTCTTTAAAGCCAAATCCTTTATGCAAAATGCCAAGATTGCTGCTGGTCAAGGAGGAAGCCGCATAGTTCAAAACAAGGCCCTGCCACTTATGTTTTCATATGGCAAAGCTGAGAATGGCAACCGTGTTCTGCTCCAAGTTGAAGGCAACACTCAATGGAGTCGTCCAGTGAGCTTTGAAGCCGTTGGTAGCATCATGGAGATTGCTGTACAGGCCATGGATAGAAAAGAGGAGATCCATTTGGGAATGAATGTGGAGCTTGGCAAAGGCAAATATGCGTTGACTAAAGTCGTTACAATCACTCCTAGATTCATCCTCAAGAACAACTTGAACGAGGATTTGAACTTCAGAGAGTATGGCTCCAACAATGTAACTTTATTACCTGCTCAACAGCGTGTGCCATTGAGGTATTTACGCTTAGGACAGGAGAAGTTGCTCTCTCTTCGCCTTCCTGGAGTCACTTCGCGGTGGTAAGAAGCCTGAATTTACGATAGGTGTATTCCTTTGAGAGAGATAGAGCAAGGAATTGAAGCCTTTAACACATCTATGGTCCTTAATTTTATACATAGGACTGCTCCTTTCAATATTGATGAAATGGGTAAGATGCATGTTACGATCCTTCGTAGTGACGGTGAAATCGAACTGATCCGCGTCCACGTCATGATGGAGGTTGCCACAGTCTTTGTTGTCCTCAACAAGGAGGAAGGAAGATGGCCATATCGTATCGACAACAGATCATCGTGGGATATCTCTTTCCGTCAGCATGTATGTTCTATTTTTTTTTTTTTTTTTTTTTTTTTTTTGCAGTTAGTTCGTCAAAAGTCGGTGATGTATCTCGACTCTTTTCTTATATCTGAATTACCAACCCTCATTTGTTTTTCTCTAGAGCCCTGTACGCAATGAGTCCGCATCAGCTTCGTCAGCATCATTTGCCAGCTCTACGGCCAAGACTTACAAGCTCAAGGCTGGCGAGACCATGGCTTACTCCTGGGACCTGCCGTTCATGAAAGAAAAGGCTCTTGTTTTGACCGTGAATGGCCGAGAGCGCGAAGTCAGCCTTCAGGAAATTGGATCTTTAGTTCCCTTTAAGTTCCCAGCGGGTGATGCCAACAGTATTATTTCAATTGATGTTATTGCGGAAGGCCCTACACAGGTCTTGGTGCTTGCGGACTACGACTCAAAACAGAGTATGTTCAAGCAACGGTCTTCCAGCCAACTGACCCTCGTAGAGCGTGAAGATGCTGACAGAGATTTTTCAAATAAGGACCTGAACAAGGAGGGATTTGAAGTCATCGACGTTGATGCTGTTGTGACGTTCAGTTTCCAAGTGCGTCTCGAATGTATTGGTATCTCGATCCTGAATCAGCGGATGCAAGAGTTAATGTATCTGTCGATGACTGGATTGGAGATGAGGTACACGGATTCAAATATGTATCAGTCTATAAACATGATGGTCAAGTGGCTTCAAATCGACAATCAGCTCTATGGAGGATCAAGCCCCATCATCCTATGCCCTACACAGACGCCCAAGGATGGCAAAGATGCCTCAGCACATCCAACACTTCATAGTGCTCTTGTACGCGCCAAGGACGAAACTCACGGAGTGGTCTACTTCAAGTATTTCTCGGCTTTATTACAGGAGTTGACAGTAGCAATGGATGAGGATTTCTTATACACACTACTCGAGTTTTCCAAATTCAATGTTCCTGGATGGACTGCAGATCCCAATAAGGTCCAACTATGTGACGAGAGCTTAGATCTGCCGGAACCAGCAGCAAACGACGATGAGAATCAGTTATTCTTTGAGGTATTACATCTGCACCCTATGAAGGTCAACTTGTCATTTATGCGTTCAGACAGAGTTAATATTGAGGAGGCTCAACAGAAAACTTCGAGCCACAACCCGATCATGTATATTTTTAATGTGCTCACTATGGCCATTGGAAACATTGATGTAAGTAAACCCAACCCGTTCATGAAAGTTGTGGTAGTATGTAAAATTGTAGGCGTCGTAGGATTATTCAAGATCCCAGAATAACTTCTATTTTTTTTCTTATAGGCTGCTCCTATTACCTTGAATGCCCTTCTTTTGGAAAATGTACGCGCCAGCGGACCAGTGCTAGTGGATTTGTTGCAGAGACACTATAGTCAAGATTTTTTCTATCAGTTGCATATGATTGTTGGGTCAATTGAGTTTTTGGGCAATCCCGTAGGTCTGTTCAATAACCTCAGTTCCGGAGTGGCTGATTTCTTCTACGAACCCTACCAAGGTTTTATCATGGGAGATCGTCCACAAGACTTTGGTTTAGGGATTGCTCGAGGAACATCTTCGTTACTCAAGAAGACAGTTTTTGGGTTCTCAGATAGTCTTGCAAAGATCTCAGGATCGGTCGGAAAGGGATTGTCTGCAGCAACTATGGATAAAACCTTCCAAGAACGACGTCGGATGGGAAATCAAAGAAATGCACCTAAACATGCTCTTTCCGGATTATCACAGGGCGCATCTTCACTGGCTCAGGGATTAGTCAGCGGAGTGACAGGCATTGTAGAACAACCTTTGACTGGAGCACAGAACGGTGGAGTAGAGGGCTTTTTCAAGGGTGTAGGTAAAGGCCTGGTGGGGGCTGTTACCAAACCATTAGTTGGTGTATTTGATTTTACTACGAATGTTACATCTGGTATCCGAAATACGACGACGGTCTTTGACAAGGACCAACGCCGCAAGCGTATCCCACGACATGTACCTAAGAATGGCATCTTGACGCTGTACGACAAATCGGAGGCGTTGGGGCAGTACTGGTTGAAACAAGTGGATAGTGGCAGATATTTTTACGATGACTATATTGCGCATTTGGTGCTGAAGGGTGATAATATGATTGCCATGTTGACATCAAAGCGAATCATGGTGTTCAGAGCAGAGAGTCTGAAAGTTGAATGGGAGCTCGAGTTCTCAGAGATCCAGAGTATTGCGCCATTCCCGAGAGGAATTGCCATCACGAGCCGCCGAGGTGGACAGGAGAATTTCATTCCTATCTTTGAACAGACAGCATTGCAATGGTTCAGTGGCAAAATTGAAGAGAAGGTCAATCAATTCAATGCGGACCTGAAGCCTCTAGAGTAAAAACATACTTTTAGCAACTATTCAAATAAATAGTAAATATTGTGGATGCTCTTTTATTTATATTTTAAAATGCTCATGCTCTGCCTATTCGCAATGATAATGGTAATAGTGGTGATGACAATGAGAATGTGATGAGTTGCTGTACTGTAGGGATATTAAAAAACTAGTGTGACTATGTATGGATAGGTATGGATTTGCTTCTACTTGTCTACACAGCCATGGAAGAGAATTTTGCTAAAATGTCTTGCTTTTCTTGACCAGTGAGGCTTTGGAAGATGCGATCGAAGCCCTCAACAACAGCGGCACGATCTGAAGTATACATCCTTAAGATTTCGTCAGCAGTGCCTACTCTGGCAAGCTCCTGAATGAAATGATTAATCTTGTTTGCTTCGCTCTCGAGCCACTCGAAGACAATGCGGTCTTCAGTTTCCCAAATCTGTTTCAGATCACTCTCGCTCGAATGGGCAATGTCGCGACCAAACCATCCCAAAAGGGTTACAGTTTGCTCGTCACGAGTTTGTGTCTTCTTAGCAGCTACCATTCTGCGACGGACATACTCCTCGGCCAATCTCCTACGTACACGCCAATAGAAGAAGCGACGGGCGTTAGTCCAGTCAAGAGCCTCGCGGATTGTGCCCTTGGCCTTCATACGGCCAGCAGTATCGTGAAGGTCTGCGAACTGGATGGCAAGCTGCTGATAAACTGGTAACAATTCTTGCTCACGCTCTGTGAGTTTGCTCTTGATCGCATCGCGCTCTGCGCCAGCAAGAGCAGGGTCTTCGTATTGATTCTTGAGGGCGCGGTACTTTTCATCCAAACGTTCCATGGTGGCCAAGAGTTGAGTCTTACGGAATTTGATTTCCACAATACCCTCGGGTTCAAGAACGCCGGCCCTGGAACGCTTGTCGGCGTACATCTCCATCATGTCCTGGTTAATGGTAGGATCGACTACAACCCAGGCACCACCACGAAGCTCTCCGTTGGGGACAACATAGACAAATACGGGCTGCTTATAGGAACTGAGGGCATCGACGATGTAGGAACCATACTTGAGAATTTCATTGTACATGTCACGCTGACCACCTGAGAATCCACGCCAGTTAGCAAAGATCATCAAAGGAAGCTGTTCACCCTTGTTAAAGTCGTTGATTGCTTGAGCAGTTTTGTAGGCCGAGTTGGGATACCAGACGTTACCGGCCTCCATCAAGACCTGCTCAACAGAGTCACCGTTGGCGGGATCAGCTGGAATAATGTGCTCAACTGATCGAGTCTCAACTGCAATTACGCCCATAGGGATACCACCCAGACGAGCACGTCCAACCACAACAGTTCGAGCCCATCCGCTCAACGTCTCAGTGAACGAACCCTTGTCGAAGAATCCTGTCTGGAAAGCTGCTCCTTCTTCTTCGGGCTCCTTTCCTACTAACATCCAACGGGGGTCGTAGGCAACCCCCCTAGGAGGTAAGTAGTCGATATCGCGGTCCCAAGGATCGTTGCTAATTATGATGGGCACAGGTGCGTTCTTGCGATCAGGGACATATGAAAGCCAGTTAACGATCTTGCTGATACCCTCATAATCATTCTGGGCAGTCAAGTGTGAGACACCGTTCTTATACATGATTTGGGTACCACCCAACTGCAAGTTGGAGGTGTACACATCTCGACCAAGGACTTTGTTCAATGCGGGGGCACCTGTCAAAATGATGGGTTGACCTTCATTCTGGATCGTGCGCTGACCCAGGCGAACCAAGTAAGCGCCAATACCTATAGTGGATTAATCGATTATTAAATATATTTTCGGGTTTTTAGGCTGTTTCAATGAAAACGACATGCATATATACTAGACAGCTTACCAACAGAGCGGCAGGTAACCAAGGTGATGGTAAAGATATCTTCATAGGCACGAGAAGTTGCACCGGCGATCAGACCGCTTCCACGCAGATTCTCTACTCCAAGGCCATCGACAACACCAATGACATCCGTAATTTTGTGACGAACTTCACCATCCTCCTCGATGGTCTCAGTGATAACACTCTTTTTGCCTGCGCGTTCTTCATTAGCTTGGAGCTGCTTTAAACCAGCATCAGTAAGGTAAATGTACTTGAATCCCTTTGCAGGATTTTCGGGATCGTTCCAGCACGAGTTAAACAATGAGATAACCTCATTGGCCAGTCCGATCCTAGCGCCAGAGTTAGCAGAGAGATAAATTCGAGGGATACCCAACTTTCTGGCTAACTCGGATGCCTTGTAGAAGACAAAATCTTCCTCAGGGCCGAATGATCCGATGTTGTAAGTAATATCGTTCGCAATCACAATGATCTGGCGACCTTCAGGGTATTCTGGAGTGCGAAGAGTGAAGATCCAGGCCACCATGCCACAAGTATTTGATCCAGCCTCGCGCGCAATCTCCTGAAGCTCTTGTTTATCATCCAGGACCAACTCGCGCATTTCCAGAACCTGAGAAGGTGCCTTGAGTGAACTGTTCTGCCTCACAGCGTGGCTCCATTGTGTGCGAATAGCTTGACGGAAGAGTTCGCCAAAGTCATACACATAGGTTGTGCCCATCAAATGAGCCTTGTAACGCCTGGGCTGGAGCCACTCCTTGGTGGGGTAGGGCTGGTTGACAGGAAGGAGATGGTAAGGGCCAGGGGTTCCAACAGACTTGAAGATTGCCCCCTTCTCAGTTTGAACTTCACGGTAAGTATCCACATTTAAGACGTATCCAGAGATGCTTGAAATAATAAAGCGAAGAGGAATAGGGTCCGTAGCCTCAGCGCCATTGGTAGATTTGGACTGAACATTGAAACGAATCTCAGCGCCGGTGACACGGAGGCGCCAGAGACGCTTTCCATGGCGGTCGATAAATCCCTTAAGAGCAGATTCGACCTCGTTAGCATCCAATTGGAAAGTAGGGATAAAGTTGATGAACAGATGGTTGCAGTCGCTCTGCTTATAGGTCGCACCCACGATCTCGAGAGCATCCAAAATATCATTCAGCAAACGATCTGTCTCTGAGATTAAGTAATCAGCGGTACGAACGCTTGAACGCAGGCGACCAGGACGGACTAGAGCGCAGACGAAGAAGCGACAATCTGAGGTGTTCTCCTTGCCCACCGCATAGTATACATGAACTTGGCGGTTGTCAACAAAGCAGGGCTTGATATCAAAGTTGGAGAGACGTGACAGTTCGAGACGGTAAGCCATAGCAGGCTCGATGTGTCGGATGGTCTGATCCTCTGCGTAGTTGTTGCGCTCACGGAAGGTGAAGAATGAAGGGTAGTTGCCCTTGCGGAAAATCAAGAATGTTATACGACGGATACCATGGGAGCGGAGACGCTCGGTCTGACCTTTGGCGATGGGGGTCAAAAGGTTCAACCAGTAATTGTCATCGTTAGGATGAATTGACTCGGACTTGATGACGACGTTCAGGACGTTATTGTGGGCGCTTGTAGTTGTGACATTGTTTAGATGCTTGTTGGACTTGTGTGAAGGGAAGAAGTTAAGTATGCTCTCGAATTGGTCCTCCAATTCTTTGATTTCACGAACAGCAAGGATACCACCAGTGCGGACAGGCTCAGGATCCGCTCTATTGATAAGATAGCTCATGTCACTAACGCTAGCCACACGGTTGGGGCCAGATTCGGATTTGTTTGGGGTGTTGAGCAAGAATTTCCAAGTGATAAGCAAAGGCTGGTGTTCCATATGATAGTTAATATCTAGGATATCGTAAGCATGGTAGGCGCGACGACAATAAACCTCGAATGCAGCAACACGGACATGTAGGGATTCATGGTAAAAGAAATTGGGTAACACGTCGAACACAGTGTAAGTTGTATCAACCAGCTCCTTAATATTCTCATAATTGGGCATACGCTCCTCGTGCTCGCCACCATAGATCTCTTCTGTCACACTGGAACGGAGAATTTTCTCCATCTGATGCTGACGCTCCTCAAAGCTCGGGAGCTGGACGTGAATCAACAGCTCTCTGGCCTTGAGAGAGACCTTAGAAGTTAAACGACCAGTCAGCTCAGCGAGCTTCTTCAGTACAGGCGAGAAGAACTTGTCGAGGGCGCCACCAGAAGATGTGGGCTTGATCTGGTCCAGAAGCGCGAGCACCAAGTTGTTCTTGGCTGCCACACGTGAATGTGAAAGCGCTATACGGATCACCTTCTCGACTTCATCCTTGTTCTGATCACGTAAAGCTAAGATTGTTTCCTCCTCACGCGAAGAATCGTCAAAGAGTGATTCGACTTCGTGGTAACGGTTCAAGTAATGGGCAATGAAACTCCAAGAGTGCGTCTTGAGACCATGTTGATACTCTGAGATGATCGAAGTCAGCGGGGCAACTGAAGCCAAGAAGGATGAAGCATCGGCGGGCTTAGAGAAGTTGGCACGGGCGTGCGAGTCGATCAAGGCCTGGAGTGTACGGGCAGGGAAATGCTCATGATTCCTCATTGACTGCTCAATCTCTTGGTGGAGCGCAGCCTCCAGTTTGGGCGGTAGTCTAATTAGATTTTGCCACGGACAATACAACAGCAAGTGGTTAATAACATGAAAAGAAATCCATGGGCATCGGAGTAACAGTTATGAATCGAACTACTGTGTGAATCTAATTCAAAGTTTTTTCTTTACCTTCCGCTAAGGGCTGCAAAGACCTCGTTAAACTCCAAGTAAGGTAACTCATGGTTCTGAAGAACATCGAAAATATCTTTGAGTGTGGGCTGGATCACTGCTTGATTATCATAGCCATCCATAGCGTTGTCGAGAATTAGGCGCAACTCACGGTAGCGTTGGTGAGGCTTGGCTCCGTACAAAGTAGGCTGTCCCATAACAGGAAGCTGACCTTCGAAAGGCTTGGCGTGGCGAACGCGCGAGGGGTCATCCAAACTGAGAATGCCTATGATATCGCCAGCCTCAAGGGTAGTGCCAGGCTGTTTAATGAACTGGACAATACCATCCTCGGTAGCAATCAAAGGCATATACATTTTCATGACCTCAATTTCGGCATAGGCTTGTGTGGCAGTGACATGGTCTCCTGACTCGACCAGATAGCGCACAAGCTTGCCTGGAGAAGGAGAGCGCAGTTGAGTAGGATCATTCTCTTTCTCCAACAAACAAGTCTTGCCATCGACCATCAACCGTGTAGCCTGGACCTCCTCCAAAGAATAGGTAGTATGAGCCTGAAAAAAAAAAAAAAAAAAAAAAAAAAAAAACGTGTTAGCTTTTTTTTTTTTTTTTTTTTTTGTAGCCAACGAAACAAAACAAAAACAAAATCAACAAAAAAAAAAAAAAAAAAAAAAAAAAAAGGTACCAACCTTGCCATCCAAAAGCACTAGGAGCCCTCCATCAGTCAGTGGGCGAACCGAGGTCGAGATCATTGAGCCATTAAGATAAAGAGTGTAGGAGTTGGGTCCCGAACGAGTGGCTGTAAAATTATAACGGACGCCGTCGTATATAAAGTCGAGTTGGGTTACCGAGCGTAAGATATCTTTGCTGGGCACTTGGCCCTTTTCCAGAGACTTCTTGTACTCCTTGAGGCAGTTCTCAGCGATATTATGAGCCTTATTAACAGCACCACACATGACAGCCAGCATGGTCTCAGGACGCTCTGCAGTCAAATTTTTGGAAATCAAGCTATCAAGCCAGCCAGTATTAATAGTGTTTTCTTCAAACTCTTGGGTCTCCAATAAGCGAATCAGGTACTCGACTGTGGTGCGGAAATCACCACGGATTGAAAGCTCCTTGAGAGCCACGACCATGTTCTTTCTAGATTGACCACGATCTTGACCATAAGCAAAGATATGTCCAAACTGCGAGTCCGCGAACTCGTGAAGGCCACCAGCAGAGCTCACAGAGAAATAACCCCAGACATTGGTTGAAGAGCGGAAATTGAGTTCTTGCATCATTCCACTTGAGGGTTTGAAACCAGCATCGGGATTCTCAGCGGTGATACGGACAGCGATGACGTGCCCTTTAGGAGCAGGTTTACGCTGGGTTTCGTATGAGATCTGTTGAGCGAACTCAAAATCGATTTCGGACGTTCCAGTGGGCTGAAGGCCATACAGAACACGGATGTCTTTGATCCTGTTCAAAGGCAGACCCATGGCAATCTGAAGCTGGGCAGCGGGCAAATTGACACCTGAGACGATTTCAGTCGTAGGATGCTCGACTTGCAATCTTGGGTTAAGCTCGAGGAAGAAGAACGTGTCTGTGGAGTGAGAGTAAAGGTATTCGACAGTACCAGCAGAAACATAGCCGACCAGTTTTGCGAGACGTACAGCTGCCTTCTCCATCGACTCGAATGTGTCGGGCTTGGCGATCGTAACTGGGGCCTCTTCAATGATCTTTTGATGGCGACGCTGGACTGAACAATCACGTCCAAATAGGGAGATGGCGTTTCCATATTGATCAGCTAACAACTGAACTTCTAAATGACGAGCATTGCCAGCAAGTTTCATGATGAACACTGGTGATCCAGGAACTTCGCCCAGAACCTGATGAAAAGCTTGAGAAAACTTGTCAGGATCTTCGACCTTGCGAATACCCTTTCCTCCACCACCCTCAGAAGCCTTGATCATAACAGGAAAACCAATGGAATGGGCCTTCTGAAGACCATCCTCTGCATCTTTAACACAAGCAGCCTGGTAGACATCATCAGGAACTGTGACGAAGCCGTTGGCGTCGATGGTGGTTTCTTTGATACCAGTACCTGACCATCCCATAGTAGGCACATCGGCGGATTGGGCTACGATGGTAGATGAGATCTTGTCGCCAAGTGAGCGCATGGCCGATCCGGGAGGACCAATGAAGATAATCTTCTGAGCACTGTCACGGAGAGCGTCTGGCAATTTGGGATTCTCGGAAGCATGTCCCCTGTTTCCACATTGATGTCATGGAGCAAAAATAGATAAAAGAGTTGGGTGTGAGGATTGATCATTTTCAAGACAGAAAGCATTTCTCTCTATTGGTTACTGTACCAAAGATCAGTCGTATTGAGCAAAATCATGAACAGAAAGTGCAGAACACAAGATACACACACGCATACACACACATCCACACTTTGTCGAGTACAATGCACTTTCCACTAACTAAGGAGCAACCTTGGTCCAGAGTTAATTCTTCTGGAGAATTGTCCGTTGTGACTGCACAACAAATTTAGGTCTGTCCCCATAAAAAAAAAAAAAAAAAAAAAAAAAAACGTTGTTTGAGGAAAGAAACAAGGGAAGAGAAGGAACCCAGTTTTGCAATGGTTAACCAGAAAGGGATCTCTCCAATCTGCTGTATCCATCATCCGCTCCACTCATAATGCGAGTACTAATAATGTCACTGTTCACTCGTTTCTCTCCAACAGTTTATTTAACGCAAATGATTTATCAGATCACAACATCTGGAACTTTGACTTACCATCCGGCCCACACAGCATGGACCCCAGTGCGCTCAGCAATGTCGACAATGAGGTCTACATTAGCATAGTTGTTATTGTTGGAGCCTCCTGGTACTTCGATGTACTGATCAGCCATACGGATATACTCGGCGTTGACCTTGAGATCTTCAGGCGTTGCCATGACTGTGAACTGAATCGCACGTTCATCACCAAAAGTCTCATATGCCCATTTACGAACGGATCGAATCTCCTTGACGGCAGCAATACCGTTGTTAGCAATCAAGATCTTTGTGATCACGCTATGACCTCCATGTTGACTGACAAAGTCGCGGACGGCTCCGGAAGGTGCGTTTTCTAATGCATTTCCTCCTACATAGGTCATTTTAACAATTGGTTTTCTAGTAGTTAGCTCAATAGATAGAATGATCAATCCAGCATACAAATGTTTTTGAATAGTAACCTCAAATCCCAAAATATCTCCGAAAGTTTGAATATTTTACTTCAAAGTTATTCTCTCACGTTTCCAAAAACAGCAACTGGGCTATGTCTTTAACCTACCGATGAAGGACTGTAAGTTATTTGGCATAATAGAAATTTTTTTTGATTATGAAGATAACAGAATATGATATTAGATCTGATCAGGTCGTCTTTTTTTTTTTTTTTTTTTTTTTTTTTTTGGTGGAGTGGTGTGTGTGCTGACTAGGGTAAACGAAATGATATAGGAAAAATGCAGTGGACAACAAAACAAAATAAAAACAATGAATGAAGAAGGTGAGAATGCAACGAGAAATGAGTGAGTGTGTTGAAATGAACAAGAAAAATCGAAAGAGTTGAGCAGAGCAGAGCGGAACAAAGCAGAAGAAGGGTGAAGAAGAAGAAGAAAAGAAAAAGAAAAGAATCCCTTCAATTTAATACGGACTCAAAGAGCAATTGCTTTTTGTCCCTCTCTGCTTTGGTGGGTGCTGAGGAAGAACAATTAGGCAGGTTAGTGGCTTATTTTTCATTCTAATATTTCATTTCTCTTCCTTTTCCTTTTGTGGGCACCCAACAAAAAGAAAAAGAGAAAAAGAAAGAAAAAGGTGGCAAATGACTTTTTATCAAAGAATGGTTAGAAAGAGAGGAGAGATCAATTAGCCCAAATGCAACCACAACAAGCAAAATATATCTCGTTATTTTTCCTTCATTGATATAGAACATTGTAGCCTATTTGCATTAGCATTTCATTCATTTGAATTTATTCATATCACTCCTTCAACAGTCCAATGTAGCCAGTTAAAAAAAAAAAAAAAAAAAAAAAATGGATAACAAAGGATCTTTTCCTTTCCCCCAGCATCAACTTTTTTTTTTTTTTTTTTTTTTTTTGATGACATGCAAAAAAAAAAAAAAAAAAAAGATATCAAAATAAATGATAGTTATCGGAAGCACGAGCGATGTGCAATTAACGACAGGAACAGCGCTATTCTTTGTACGCCATGCACCCCCATTCTCTTGATTACTGGAAATTAGAGTTGTTTAATTTTTTGGTGGGGAAACAGATCTTATCTTTCAATGGTCAATGCAAAATATATTATAGTAATTGTAAATAAAGTAAAAGACATGATCGAAATCGACGGTTGGGTCTTGTAGTTACAAACCCATAATGATCGGAGAAAGCACTTTCCCACCCATCCCTTTACTTATTTTCCTTCATTCCCATCTTCAGTCATTTATAAAAATAAAGACGTTATCATTCAGAATTATATAATTTTTTTTTATTTCATGTTACAACATCCCAAAGGAAGTGAAATATGGTTATCTAACCATCATATTCTTTCATAGTCTACTTCCGATCCTACTAATTGTTAATGCATAGCTTCGTTCAAAGGAAAATCTTATTCAATCCGTCATCTGTATAATATATATATATATATATAGTTCCGAAGCGTGCACGAATGCTCAGCCCATTTCTTTTAAAAGCATAGTTTACATGTCATTTATAATACATTCATATATACATTTATATATATATATTTATCTTGGTTGTTGTGTTCGACAGTGGGTTGTTATCAAAAAAAAAAAAAAAAAAAAAAAATCTAATTCCAAAACATGCACAAACGCACAGCCCACTCCTAGTAAAAAGTATACATTGGTTGCAAATTGATATTTATTCGTAATAGCATAGACATACGCCATACTTATCGTACTTGAAGCATGCCTTTGCAATTGCAATTGCTTCATTCGTCTAAACAAGCCTTTTTCTTTTTCTTTTTCTTTTTTTTTTTTTCAACACATTCACATGCATCATTCAGGTACGGTTCTTAAATGATACCCTTCGATCATGACTAGTAATTATCTGATGATTAATGGTGGACCATCAGTAGTAAATACCGTGTTTTATTCTGTTTCAAGACTTCTACTCGTTTTCATTAAAGTTTGTAGTAGTGAACATTCTGTTGCCAATACTCAGCACAAATATAAAGAATAGAGAGTTCCAAAAAAAAAAAAAAAAAAAAAAAAAAAGCAGAGCAAAGTTTTGTAAATATCTGTACATGTACTTCCACGCGGTGTTACTGTTACTTTCCACTTTTCTCCACAATAAATATAGTTCGTGTGCCACATGCAGTAATACAGTAAACAAATGGACTCTTTAAATAATGCAGAACAGTGTCATGGACGAGACTACGGAGATTTCAGTTAGTGATGTTAAAGGAAGTCAGGGTCAGTATTTGAGGAGTCCAAAACGTCAGCTCGACCACGGGATTGAAAACAGAACAATGAGCCGAGTTCTGTGTACATTACACATTGTCATTTGTCATTCACATCTTGTTTTACCCATCCTCTTCCTACCATGCAAACTACTCTAGCTATAGACAGAAACAACCAGGCTGTTGAACTGCCCGGTACCGCACGACCTGGCCAGACTGGTATGCGCATATCACCTGGATCTTCGCGTTAGATATTTGTTTAAAGACATTTTTCACATGTCTCTGACCTTTTATATATATATTTTTATAGGCATTTTTCGACGCAAAGGAGCCGAGAACGGCCTCCTCTCCATTCCGCTTTCTCATCCTGAAATCAAAACCGTCTATGATGGCTTCCAACACGGTGCGTTTAATTGATATTATTGAGCTTCGGTACTTCAGCTAGAGGACAATGAGTAGAGTTTTCTAACTTGAAATCGGATTCATCCCTCTAATTAATATTCTACAGGTCTTAACCTCATGCCAAACAGCCCCGCTCTAGGTTATCGTCCATATAATCCAGTGACAGGGACGTATGGTGGGTATGTCTGGGAAACTTATACCCAGGTGAATGATCGCATCACCCGGTTCGGTAGTGGTCTAGTCAAGGTTCATCAAGAAGCCCTTGGATTGGCTGCGGTGGCCCAGCGATGGTCTCTCGGTATATGGGCTATTAACAGACCTGAATGGACCATCGCATCCGAGGCGTGCTCGGCCTACAATATCGTCTCTGTTGGCTTGTACGATACCTTGGGCCCTGAGGCTGTCACCTTCGGCGTCAATCACTCTGAGTGCTCTGCCGTTGTCACAAGTGGTAATCTCATTTATATATATTTATATATTCTTCTATGAGTTGCTTGCAAAAAGAAGTTTATACATTGATGCTCACTATTCTTATATACTGTTATTATTGCTACTTCATTTCATTTCTCTCATTACTTTAATGGCAGCTGATCATGTCGCAAGTCTACTGAACGATATAACCAAGATGCCTGGGCTGAAGATCGTCATCAGCATGGATCCCTTGGATTCCTCAAACCAACCCGGTCGAGTAGCCGCTGGGTCTGTGCTTAGAACTTATGCGAAAGATAAGGGTGTTCTCCTTTACGACTGGGCTGAAATCGAGGCTATCGGTGCTCAATTTGGACGTAAGCATACTCCTGCAAGTCCGTCTGACATCTACACGATTTGCTACACCAGTGGGACAACAGGTTTACCAGTAAAGATAGCATACTATACGAGTTTTTTTTTTTTTTTTTTTTTGCTTTCTATTGACCTGCAACAATGATCGTCTCATCGTCGCTTCATAGAAAGGAGCCATTATGACCCATGCCAACATGGTCGCGGTTATAGCCTCTGCCGACATAATAACGCCCTTAGAAAGCTCAGATATCCTTATTAGCTATTTACCCTTGCCACATATCTTTGGACGCCTCGTAGAAATCTTTACTTTCTCTTCTGGAGGCAGAATTGGATATAGTACAGGCGACCAGGCTACATTATTGGATGATTTTGCGCATCTGAAGCCAACGTTCTTCCCAACGATTCCTCGTTTGTTGAACCGAGTGTATGCCAAGGTTTATGCTGCCACAGTAGGCGCTCCCGGTTTGGCAGGTATCCTTGCCAGAAAGGGCCTTGAAACCAAGCTGGCGAATTTGAAAGCTGGGAAGGGTGTCACCCATCCATTCTGGGATCGCATCCTGTTTTCAAAGGTGAAGCAGGCTATTGGTGGCAATGTGCGCCTCATCTTGACAGGTAAAGCCTGGATACCCACCAGACAGTTTTTTTTTTTTTTTTTTTTTTTTCCTTTCCTGCACTGAATAAATATTTATTTGTATATTTGTTTAGCTTCGGCTCCCATCTCGGCTGAAATTTTGGCCTTTACCCGAGTTGCCTTCTGTTGTGAAGTAATGGAGGCGTACGGGCAGACGGAGGGCACAGGGGCCGCCACTAATACTAACCCAGGGGAGGTAGACGCAGGGCACGTCGGGGCTCCTAATGCCTGTTGTGAGCTCAAGCTTGTTGATGTTCCTGCGCTTGACTACTTTGCGACAGATAAACCCTACCCTCGTGGCGAGATCTGTGTCCGTGGACCAAGTGTTATTTCTGGGTATCTTAAAGATGAAGCGAAGACGAGAGAAACTATTGATGAAGAGGGATGGTTACATTCTGGTGATATTGGGGTCTTGAGGCCCAATGGAACCATTACTATCATTGACAGAAAGAAAAACGTTTTCAAGGTAAAACTACTTGAGAAGATCATTATAACGGGCTCTAGAATTTTCCCTTGATCTTAACTCAACACATCCACAATTGCCTTCTTCTCTCTTTTTTTTTTTTACACGTTAAACAGCTCAGCCAAGGAGAGTATGTAGCGGCAGAGAATATCGAAGGAAAGTTCCTAGCACGAATTCCATTCATCCAACAGATTTTTATCCATGGTGACTCGCATGAAAGTTGCCTGGTCGCTATTTTGGTCCCTGAGCCAGACATGTTCATCCCATTCGCTAACAAGATTCTTCAGGACGCCAATGTCGTGCTGGGTGATTCTGCTACCTACAAAAAAATATGTAAAGATCAAAAGCTGCGGAAGGCTGTTCTTCAAGAGCTCATCAGCGCTGGCAAGCAGGCTGGATTGAAGGGGTATGTGAGCTATCCTGCTGCCCATTGATGCCACGATAAAAACGCCGTTGTATTACATCTCTTTTCAGTTCTGACATTCTAATACTGATGACTACCATTTCTAGGTTCGAGATACCCAAGACACTCTTATTGGAGACAGAAGCGTTCACGGTTGAGAATGATATGATTACTCCAACTTTCAAGCTAAAAAGGCACGCTGTTGCTAAACACTATCGCGAGCAAGTCACGGCACTCTACAACGAGATTCACCAAGCAGAGTCAAAGCTCTAAAGAATATGTACATCTTGTGAAATAAAGTAAAAAATTTACTTTTTTTGAAATATTAAGGGGGGTGTAAAACCCAATATGATCTGTGTGTGGCTGCGACTGCGCCCTATTTGTTTACCTTGATGTTTCTTGTTCGTTTGACACTTTTTTTTTTTTTTTTTTTTTTTTTTGCAGGAATTGCATTGTTCTCCCATGCATAACAGTCTACAACATTTCGGACGTTCAAGTCTGACACTCCCACTTACGACAACTGCAACGACTATACGAAGGATACCTCACCTGGGGAGTACTTGTCGCTTCCTTCACCTTGAAAATAGAGCCCCTATTCAAAGTCATTTCAAAGGTGCCGAAGGTAGACTTGACAGTAGCTCCTTTTCAAAATGGCCACAGCAACAACGAAAACAAATGCAACGGCATATTGCCCAATACTCCTCCGTTTCTACAGTAATACGTTATCCGGTCAAGACTTTGTCTTTAGATGATCTTGATATCAACACACTGCCGCCGCCACCCTCGAGGAGTGATAAAAACAAGGAAAGGAGTTGTAGCAGTACGACATATGACACAACGGAGTCTTCGGAATCAGCCTTTGAGCGCAAGGAACCAGCCCTTCTGGACCCTTCCCTTACTTATCCACAATCGATCGTTGATTTTCGAGAATTATACAAGCAAGTGCATGATTCAAATGACCCAGCAGATATGGAGAGGGTACTGACAGCCTATAGAAAGCTCGCAGACGATCCAGAGTTATTGGAGTTGCTACAACCGATCGACTTTATGGTGACGATGAACAGCTGTCGAGAACTACTTCATTGTATTCCACGGATGAATCAAATATTATATGGAGATATCAGCAAGACTAAATATCGACACCGAGTCGAGTTTTACAACATTGTCCTCAAAACATTTGTCAAGCTATCTGATTTCAAGAGCGCCAGCAACTTAGTCGATACAATGCGAGCGAACAAAGAGATCGAGTTTAATAATACAGCAACTTATCATGTACTCTTGAACATGTGTCGGCATGAGCGCTCCTTAAAAAACGCTAGAGGCATCCTAGGACAGATGCGTAGGAACAAAGTCGAGATGAATGATTGGACCTATCTCACTATGCTTTCGATCTGTTCAAAATGCAAGAATCCTCGACTAGCACAGGAATATTTTGATGAGATGCCACTCGTGGGTATTCAGTGGAATATCAATCATTACAATGCCCTCATCAATGCATATGCACAGGCTCAGGATCTCCAGGGTGCGAAAAGGATATTTAGCCAAATGGAGGAAAGTGGGATTGAGGCTGATCATTATACGTTTGTAGCCTTGATCACAGCCCACAAGCATGCAGGCAAACTTGCAGAGATTACTGAATGGATTAAAAATTACGGAGGTGCAGGAACGAAACCCAATGCCAAAGTCCTGTTAGAGTTGGGGCATGAGCCATTCGATATTGTGAAGCAGTGTGACAAGAATGGTGTCGAGTTGACACTCAAAGACTGGAATACATTGATCATTCATTCAATCAAATCCAATCATTTCGCCAACATCGGACGTCTGTTGCACCAGATGTCAAAGCGTGGTTCCCGTCCAAATGTCTATACTTTTACAGCCATGATTGATGCCAACATCAAAATGGGGAAATACCAAGATGCGAGAGAGGTCTTCAAAGCTATGGAGCATGCCAACATTCAGCCCGATGTGATTGCATATTCGGCCATGATCTCTGGTGCGCTCACCCACGGAACTGTTCAAGAATCTCTGGAGACTCTCAAAGCTATGGTTGATGATGGAATTCTACCCAATTTACACACCTTCAACTCTTTATTATCGGCTAGTGTGGGAGAGATTGGGATTGAGGGCTTCAAGATCATTCGTCAAACTATGCAGGAACTTAAAATCCGACCCGACAATCGATCCTTCAATGCCCTTCTATCGGCGTACGCTCTACGAGGGGATATGGAAGAAATGGAGCAGGCCCTAGAAGACATGAGGAAGTCTAGGGTAATTCCCGATGCGCTGACTTATTCAATTCTCATCTCTGGATACCTTCAGAATGGGGACCTTCGATTTGCAATGCAATGGTACTACAAGATGATCGAAGGTGGGTATAGACCCGCAACATTCGTGTTCAATAATCTAATGGCTGCATTGCATGGATCAGGTCAGGGTGAACAGGTGATGATGTTGTGGCACGAGATGGAACGTCTTCGCATCAAAAAGAATAGTCAGACGTTTGAAATCGCTCTTGAAGCTTGTGAAAAGTTTGGTATGGACAGCGAACGAATCGAAGAGGAATTGAAAACATATCTCGCTACTCGTGGACAATTTTCTATAAATAATCGCAGAGATGTTTAATGATAATAGTAATAGTATATAATATATTATATGTATGGAGTTTTGTTTTTAAAGAGAACATTTAATCGTTTGTAAGTTGGCAAAGGCCAGTCTATGTCACAAAAGAAAAAGAAAAAGAAAAAAAAAAAGATTCAAGTGAAGATTATTCATTGACTGGGAATGTATCCCTCTCAATTGTTCGTTTGTGTGGATATTTTTGAACATCCACTGTGGCTTCAAAGATCTCAATGAAAATCTTCGTAGCAACAAATGCCCCTATGCAGGAGCAGCCTTCTTTACTTCTTCCTCATCCCGCTTATTGCGTGCCTCCTCCTCACGCGCAGCACGGGCTTCCATTGCTCTACAAGCCCAGTCCTTCATGTCAACTTTATCTTCCTCATACTTAGTTAGGAAAGGATGATCCTATAAATATGTACATAATATACAAGAGTTAGCATCCAATACCGTAGGCCTCGACACTACGAAGCACTCTATTAAAAGAAAGAGAAAAACAAGAAGCAAGCAGCCTACCAGCAGTTCACCATATGTAGGACGCTGCTTTGCATCCTTGAGTAAGCATAGTGCGACAAATGCACGTGCTTCTTCAGAATAAGTATCAGGGAGAGCGGGAGGAGGGCTTCCGACAATGGCATTTAACTGTGCAAAAACGCTATTATACTTTTCAGGGGGGTATGGGTATGATCCTTCTGCGGTTTCCAGAATGGAAAGGCCAAGAGACCACACATCGGATTGGACAGTGTAGGTTTGACCCTGTGAGATACGTTCAGGCTTTGATATAATAACAAATATAAAGTTGCACATGTAAAAAAAAAAAAATTAGTATGATAAATAAACTTTGATGAGTGAAACGGCAAATCAGGTGTTTTAACGTACTGCCATGTAGCTTTGGCATCCAATATGGGTCTTGGCCATAGACTTGATCAGGTGTCCAGAGACACCAAAATCACAGAGCTTCACTTGTCCTTGAGAATTCACCAAGACATTAGTCGGCTTGACATCTAAAAAAACAAAGAAATAAAATAAAAAAAAATAAAAAATAAAAAAGTTTACATATCAGTTTGATGATAACTTTATCAGTCCCCACTTAAAGAACTGCAACTTGGGGTCCTTAGGGCAGTACCTCGATGGATAATAGACAACTCATCCTTGAGGAACTTGAGCCCCTTGACCATCTATTCAGCATTTTCAGAATTGCATCAAGAAGTCAGACAAAAAACATCCAATTCAGCATTATGGATTGAGAGCACTATTATTACACACAAGCTAATTTTCTTCGGCCTCAACAAGCACAAAAAAAAAAAAAAAAAAAAAAAAACGTCCGAAAAGAAAAATAAATAGAAATAGCCAATCATCCACGTTTTGGTCATACCGAAAGAGTGATAATTGAGAGAATATCTTCAGGAACACCGATCTGGTAGAGTTTGTCCAGCGATCCGGCATCCATGAATTCCATGCAGTAGTATACACAAGTTTCGATAAAGAATGCGCCATAAAACTCGACAATATAGGGGCTCTGGGACTTGTGTAAGACATCTAATTCCATGAGGATCGAATTCAGTTTGCTCTCATCCAGTTCCAGTCGAATTTCCTATATGCATACAAAAGCATCATTTTAAAAAAAAAAAAAAAAAAAAAAAAAAAAATTTAGTGACGATAGAATTAAGTAGCATGGATTCATAGATCCAAAAGAAAGTGACTGCAGCACCGCCATATCTGGTTTAGTCAGGGCAGTCATTTATTGCAATTTAGGCAATTGCACATTGGAACATGGCTTCGATTTGATCATTCTTTGAGAGCACACGTATGAAAAGACCCTGTGAGCTCATCAAACTCCAGTTACACGTAACATTCTCTCCTTTAGTGACATGAACATTTTAAACATTAGCATGGTGATAGCAAGGTAGAGGGTGGGAAAGACAGACAACAAAGGAATATGGAAAATATCACACGTGGGTCGATTCACTAAGGAGAAAGTATCCACACCCCCCCTCATATTTGAACGAAGCTACAGGGAAGAATAAAGGGGCGTGCAACCGCACCAAAGAGAAATAGAGAATAAAAGTAAAAAAGAGAAGAGAGAAAAAGTGGGTGTGCAAGTGTGATACATGTTTGCGGTATTGTACACGCGTGTCGGAGAAAGGAATGGGTGGCTCTTTTTCTTCCCAATCAAGAGGTAAAAAGTAAAGTACAACAGATAATAAAGTATCTTTGCCATTAAAAGAAAAACATTGATGACTCAAAAAAACAAGCGTCCACTCCCTCGGCTATTCACACACGTCAAAAAAAAAAAAAAAAGCATACACATCCATTCGCAGATAGACAGGAATTCCAAAAGGAAAAAAAAATACGTGAGCCAAAAGAGTCAAGAGGAAAATGAAAGCAAGCAAATGTGGCGATTGGTCCAAAATATTGTCGTATTCTTTTTTACAAGAAAAGAAAAATGGTGATCTCACTTCCACTGGAAGACAAGAAGCATAAAACAACAACATCTGACCAAGAATGGCTGTCCAACTTTTTTTTTTTTTTTTTTTTTTTTTGTTGCTATCCAAGCAAGCCGAAATACAATTGATACAATTACAACAACGAATCTTTCCCCCCTGCTGTATGAGCACACCTCGCATGAGTTTGGATCAGGATTGGCTAAAAAAAAATAAAATAAAACAAAATGGCACCACTGGAAACAGCAATAGAAGGCAAAAAAAAAAAAAGAGGGGTGGATGGGAAATGCAACAAAAAAAAAAAATTCGATGAAAAAATGACGACGGTGGCACTAACAGAGATACCCAGAGAGAAAGATCGGCTCTTGAGACACTTTTTCCACCCTTATCAAAAGTTCATATCCTCACCCCCCCCCCTTCTCGCTCGTTTGTCCCTGCATCGTCCTCGGAGTTTTGCCTCATCTCAATGCACCTTGTTATTGATGCCCTTATTCCATTCAACCCGATCACTGAGTGTAATACTGTCTAACTGCTATTTTACCTTCATAGCCATAATGACATTGGTCGGTTTATGGTACACCTTTTGGACAGTCCCGTATTGCCCTTTACCTAGCTCCTCGAGCAGCTTCAGTTCCTCCATATTGATCTTGAAGCTGTTTCCATTGCTAAAGTCGACACCGTCGGCATGCAGAATTGCTTTCCCGTTGAAATTGAGTTTTCCGGAAGGATCGCTTTATTTTTATACATTTATTATTATTATTATTATTATTGTTATTTTTTTTTTTTTTTTTTTTTTTCATGTCGGACATAATGTTAGTTGTTCAAAGTTGATCAAGGTTATTTAAAAGACACGATTAACAAATAAAATGAATAAAAAAAAAAAAATTATAAAAAGACGATCAGACAAAGAGAGTAGGAAGAAGGGAAATCAGTGAGGTGTCATTAACTATTACAACATGCATTTAGATCAAACCTGTCCTACTTTTTCTCTCTTGGATTACAAAATGTCAAAAAAAAAAAAAAAAAAAAAAAAAGGAGCAAATGTTCAATTGTAATAACTTCATGAACTTACACAAAGCGAGAAAAGTTAGCAAAGGGTGTTTCTTGCTGAACGGGCGCACCGCCCATATCCGACAATTTCATACGGGGAGGACCACGACGTCCTTGCGAAGCATTACCGCGAGGTAAGTTAGGCAAGTTGCTGTTCATAGTGCAGTTGCTTGTTAGAAAGAGTAGGATGGAAAGGCCTTCGAAGACGGTAGTCGTAGTTATGGTAACAGTGGTGATGTAGTGATTTAAACTTATATCAAGATACAGCAGAGGATCAGAGGGGAAATTGAGCTGTTAAAGAATAGGTTAAAGAATAGATATATGATATGAGCGTGAGTGTTGTGTGAGCCAAGCAGAAAGGAAATGAAAGAAGAAATAAAAGAAAGAAAGAAAGAAAACAGAAAGAAGAAAAAGAAAATAGAATGCTGAAGCGTGTTGATGTGGAGTGAAGAGGAAGAAGAGGGAAGGGGTTCAGCAGGAGTGGGAGTTTTTTTTTTGTCGCTGTCGATTTGTATATATATGTGTGGCTTTTATATAGTTACTGAAGTGTGAAACCCCCCCCAAATTGACCGTGTTTTGGTGAGTATGTGAGCATGTGCGAATAGGATATTCATGACATAACAGTCAATGCCAGGCGACACGTTCTCTTTTTTTATTTTTATTTTTTTATAAATTTGTTATTCATCAAAACCTCAATTATCATTGACGGTTATGATGCTTTGTTCAGAATGGCATACACAAATCGAGCGGAGTCTATCGCTTCAAAAAATTGATCCTGCCATTATTATCGCGGGCTCGCCGGTTATCAAACGATGGAGGAAAGCCTCCATTTCCTTTCTTCCCGTGAGATCCTTGAGAAGGTTGAGACGAATGTTGGCCATGTTGCACCTGTTGGTGCTGTTTGTTACCATGGCTGACAGGGCTACTATTCCCTGGAGATAACCCACTGGTATTGGAAGCATTTTGACGTACGATCTTGGGTTTCTTTGGCTTGCTATTCAAATCTTGCTCAGGCTTTCTCTTATTTGAGCTGACTTGCTGTTTTTGCTGTGAAGGCAAAGATCTCGAGCTGGGGACTACTCTAGCCTTGGTGGATGGATTAAGCGTACTCATAGCAATAGCAGCAGAGGATTTTATTGATCCAGAGACATTGGAGGCATTTGATTTAGGAGCTTCTGGCAAATGTCTCCAAGATGGATTAGGAATGGATTGGCTGCGGCGCAAGTGTTTGGGCTTCATAAATTCCTATTTCATTCGAAAAAAAAAAAAAAAAAAAAAAAAAAAAACTTAGCATGCAATGGTCTTTAGAAAATGAAAAGCACTCGCACTGAATACCTTTTTTTTTTTTTTTTTTTTTTTTTTTCCCTTTACTTGCCTTAACAATCGTGTGGATGTTATTATGAATTGTAATGGTCTTTGTGAGATTTTTAATGGCTTCAGCATCTTGAGGTTTTTTGGCCTGGGCAACTGCTTGTGCGTCTTTCAAGCTCGAGAGCTGTCTTTGAGTTAGGACATATAATGTCTTGAACCTAAAAAGATGAAGTTACAGTGAGATTTTACGCGTTAAACAAATTCATTTATGGGCTACCAGCCTGAAGCAGGCCTGAGTCAATGTTTATACCTTGAAGTCAATTCCTCATTTTCTATAAGCTCGGGTTCCTGTAAGGGCAAATATTAACAAATAACCTAATGTGGTTAGTCTCAACTCGTAATTCGGGCATAGTTGAGTTACACAATGACAAAATCACACGCTCCACATGGAGGCATTGTGAGCTCTAAAATGTAGAACCTTTGCTGCAATGTAGAATAACAAGATTGTCAGACACTCCACTTGTGCAAGATCGACTGGTGTTGTGTTACTCTGTTCAGCAGGCACCGTTGCCTATATAGTAGTATTCGATAGCATAACAATTGCAGGCCAATCTCATCAGTAAACTATATATATATATATATATTTGAGTTATCACTAAGCTGCAACTGATGCCATACAACCAAGATATCTGTCAAGAGACTACCCGCGGACTTTATAATTGTTGGTGAAGGATGTCCTGTCAACATGCTATCCGTATATAATCGGAGAAGTGATGTTTTCTGCTTGTCCATGAGTTGATCAAAAGTTTTGCGAGGAAGAACATTTACAGCGAAAAATTCAAGCAGCGGGTCCGCTGTAATAGTTCGCTACAAATAATAAATCAAGTATATTTGCATGAATAAATGCGAAACAAAAGTCCGTATATAGCCACACTTGTAGTAAGTTAAATGGAGATTTACCTTGAACAGCGGCATGGAGAGCTTCCCAGCTACCAAAAGCCGCTTGACTGATTCTTGATCTTTAATCTAACAATGGATGGCCATCAGAATCGTTTGACTTGATAATCTGTTCATCACAATCATGCAACAAAGATAGTCGCTTACATTAAATGGATTTTCTGAAGTGATGTGAGCTATATAAGCCAAAGAGAGCCCAGTCAAGTCTAGTCTTCCGCTTTGATAAGACTTTGTTTGCATGATTATTTTGGCAAATATTTCTAGTTCTGAATTCGAAACAGACCCCATAGCCTATAATAATGAGGATATAGATAGCAGTGCATTGTTAGATGTATTACAACATATCGATCTGTGATACATAGCACATAGCATGAAGGAAATCAATACCTTTTGCATTTCTTCGAGGAAGAACAGTTCAATCTCAGGGTCTTTAAGAAGGGTGTCTTTTGAGGACATGACCTGGTTGGTTATGAAATCTAAAGATCTTTCACGTAGATCCGCCCCTTTAACACCTTGACGGAAAAGCACAGCCAATACCTCTTATTACATGGAATAAAGGGTAAAAGGAGTATTAGTATCGTCAATTTAATCTCGGGAATATTTTTATACAAGCGATAATTTTATAGCCATACCACGAGGACTCTGAAGCATCAATGTATGCAAAGCGCCCTGCACAACTACCAAGTCTTGGTCATCTATAGTACCAAAAAAAAAAAAAAAAAAAAAAAAAAAAGGAATAATGTCAAGGAATCAGGAGAGTAGTGTCAAGGATACTGGCCATGTTATATAGTCAGTAAGTTATGATCCATGTGATGAAAAATACCTAGCTGAAGTAACTGGCATAGAACATCGGCAATCTTAATGGTATGTTGTGGTCCATCCTTACACAATGAAGGGAGGCTTTTAATAGCCGATTGGCGGATCTATAGCGCGTCGATTTTGTAGTGATTAACGTTAATTCCATCTTCAAGGTAAAGCTGTTTTCCACGCCCATGTAATTCCACGTACTATATTTGAATCATCTTCACAAAGATCAAAGATGCCATCAATAGCCTTTGTATGGAGTGTCGGAAAATGTTTGAAAAAGGTAGGAATAAATCTAAAAAAGAAAAAATATCGAAATTTGTCATGTAATCCCTCCTAAGTTATTTCCATGAAAAATAGTGGCGACACGGTGTGTATAAGCACTTGCTTCGTACTTACTGTGATGCTAATCTCTTTGCGCCATCTGATCCTTGGGATGCAGCTATGATAGTGTTGTAAGCATTCAAGTGCTGGGGTAGTAATAATAATAAAAAAAATAAAAAAAAAAAAAACTCAACAATCTTAGTCCTTCGATCCTTTTAATCCTGTTATGTTTCTGAACGCCACAGTTGTCGAGTTGGGATTCCTATATGATACCTCTGATGCCTTGTCTTTTGCATCCATGATTTCATTATAGGCGTTGTAGATTGCATCCAAATCAGCCATTTTAGTGATTGAGATAATGTTCTATCAGCACAAAATAATGAAGGTACGAAGATAGCGCGTTAGAAGGATGAGACATCGCATAATGGACCTCCTTTTTTCAAAGAAGACGTGGAGTCACGAAACTGACCTGAAGCAAAGAAAAACTGAATGATTAGAAAGCACTGAACAATGTAACAAAAGTCTAAAATAGAGGGGAAACCACGGGCCACAGTGACTGTATTAGCCAAATTCAACACGTCACCTTTGCTTTTTTTTTTTTTAAAGAAAGAAAGAAAGAAAAAAAAGCTCGAGGTGGATTGCCTCATTCTGTCCACGCCATTCATTTCTTTTTTCCATCTTTCTTTTATTATTATTATTACTACTCATATAACTAGCCACACATAGTCAACCACAGTAACACCATGCTTATCACAATCAAGACATTGAAACAAGAGTCATTCAAGGTCGAAATTGATCCTTCTGACAAGGTAAAAAAAACACGCATGGAGCAGCTTTCAAAGAAGGATTTATTGCTGCAGTTAATGCATGGAAAAAAAAAAAAAAAAAAAAAAAAAACGATTAAAATGCCCTTATAAAGGATTATGTAACATGTGTCGTTGCATTTGGACACTACCCTCATGACACTGTCATATTCTAATATTTCTCATATTCGTTTTTTGTTTTTGGGTGGGCTTAACTTTCCATAACTTAGGTCCTTGCTATCAAAGAAAAGGTGGCAGAACTTCAAGGCCACCCAGTCAGTAGCCAAAAGTTGATTTTTTCTGGCAAGTTGCAACAAATGCAGAGTGGAGAATATAAAATAACTGTATTGTATTCGAGTTGTCGAATGGATATCAAAATAAATCAGCTCATTAACCATTCTTACTTCTGTCTTCGATATTTTATTAGGCAAGATTCTTGCGGATGAGAACCCAATTTCGCAGTATGAAATCACAGAGAAGGATTTCTTGGTGATTATGGTCACCAAGGTACGCAAATGAACTCTACTAGTTTGACATGGAATGTATCTTGGAGACGAACATGGAACAGGAAGTACCCAATTTTTTATAACCGGCTCCACCATTTTTGTTTGATATACTGTATTAGGCTAAGGCAACTTCGGCATCATCCTCCAAGCCTGCTGTCACTGCAGCTCCATCTACATCTAACGTAGCTGCTGCATCTACCCCTGCTCTCCCTGCACCGGCCGCACCCGTTACTCAAACAACAGTTGAAGAGACTCCTGTAGCTGTTGCACCTGCCACATCTCCGTCCATCGGCCAGAACCCCACTCCAGCAGCTTCTACTGAGCCTGCTGCTCCTACTAATTCAGCTGATAATGCCCTTTGTATGTTCACGTCAAATGTTTAGCTGGAAGCATAGCTTCTGTCTTCTATTCTGCTCATCACGCTCACCCTTTTTCGTTTATCATCTACTTTTAGTAACTGGGACTCAATTTGAGACTGCTATTCAGAATATGGTCGATATGGGTTTTCCCCGAGACCAATGTATGCTTGCGATGAGGGCTAGTTTCAACAACCCGGACAGAGCTGTTGAGTACTTAATGAATGTGAGTGTACAGAGATCTCTTGGATCATCATTGATACCTTTGCTGTGTTCTAACATGAATGCTTGTTGCTTATACATGTGTGTGCTATTAGGGCATTCCTGAGCACCTTCAGGCCCAAGCTAGCGCCCCTACCCCTCGTGCCGCAGCCACAGCAACCCCTGCTGGAACTGCTGCAACTACTGCTCCTTCTTCTACGTCGCCTGCGTCTGCTACCGCAGCCCAGACTGCCTCTTCTCCTGCTGCTGCTGCTCAGCCACAAAATCTTTTTACAGCTGCTGCGCAAGCAGCAGCCAATGCTAGACGCGGCACATCAGGAGAATCTGGGCCTGGAGGAGAGGTGGAAAACTTGGCTTTTCTGAGAGATCAACCTCAATTCCAGCAAATCCGCGAGTTAGTCCAGCATAACCCTGATTTACTCCAACCTCTCTTGATCCAACTTGGACAGTCCAATCCTCATATGTTGCAGCTTATCAATCAGAACCAACAAGGATTTCTGCAACTCTTGAATGAAGGATACGAAGGTGATGAAGGAGGCGCTCCACCACCAGGTACCAACCACGTCTACGTCACACAAGAGGAACAAGAAGCTATTCAGCGTGTAAGTTTAAGTTATACATGTCATATTTTACTAGTCTTATTTGATTAGCGCTTTATAATATCCGCAAAAAAAAAAAAAAAAAAAAAAAAAGCTGTGTTGACCTGATCCTATGATTTCTGATTTGACAATTTTTAGCTTGAGAATCTTGGATTTGATCGTCAGACTGCTGTGGAGGCTTTCTTGGCCTGTGATCGTGACGAGCAGATGGCCGCCAACTACTTGTTTGACCATGGCAATGATGACTTTGAAGAGGACACTCAATAACTAAGGGTGGTTTGTATTACATTACGACGACATCCTATCATTTTTTTTTTCCTTCTATGAATTGCATTAAGGAGACTTAATTTGTAGCTCGAATTTGTATCTGGATTCTTATTTCAGAAAAAAAAAAAAGTAAAATAAAAGTATGTAGAAGAAAAAAAAGGTATTGGCTTTCTTAGTTTGTTTGTAAGAGATAAGGATAATTGAAATGCGGCCGTAGTTTGACTCGAATGAACTAGCTGCTGGTAAGAAGTTATAGCTGATTGTGAAAAGGTTTTTTCACAATCCGTAATACAAAACTGTCATGAAAATATATACTTAACACTGCGCCGCAAAAAAAAAAAAAAAAAAAAAAAATACTGGTCATGTGGAGTGTGCGAACTACAAATTCTTCCTTCTGCATGTTTGTATACATGTATACGACAACGTTTGTTAGTGAGCACAAAGAGAATAGCTATTGATTTGGCAACATTCTTCCAGGATGCCCCTGGTCTCAAAGTCGAATGTTCCTTTGGTGATCCACATGTTAACCATTTTATTGTTTACAAGAACTGGGTCAAACACACTGATAGTTTGTTTTTCAGTGAGAAGAAAAAGGGACGCCGAAAGATTTCATTGTAGTTGCAATGCAAAGCTCTGCTACGACACATTGATCACTGCTAGGCCAATAACAATTACTCACCATCAAATCAAAGAAAGAATAAATAAAGGGACCAGACGCCTAACTCTACACCCGAAAATGCTCCCTTTTCGTTTAGTGTGGGTTGGGTGTACCGAACATAACCCTATTGGAACGGGCACAAGAGCCAAAGGGCGAACACAAAATGTCTGTGTAATCACAAAAGAAATAAAATGGGCCTTACTTTTTTTCTTACATTCCACCATTCTCATTCTCATTCTCATTCACTTCTCTTCTAATTCCCTCCTCCCCCTTCACTCTTTTTCTTATTCTGCCCTCTGTCTATTTTGATCTCCAATCCTTAATATATAATTTGTATTTTTGTTTGCTTCATCTTTTTGTATTCTATATCTTAAACTCATAATCATCTAAAACGCAATGGGGAAGGACTCAAAGGAGCAAAAGATTGATCGCTCCGAACAGAGGTAAGCTCCCTCAAAGACCCCTTTTGGAAATACCCAATCCCTGGAGTGTTGTGATGCAGCTGATCTGATTTATGCATTTGGCATGTGCGTTAGGCTTCGAGAGCTGGGCTATAAGCAGGAACTGAAGCGTGAGCTTACCTCATTCACAAATTTCTCAGTCTCCTTTTCTGTCGTCTCCATTCTCACTGGCTTGACCTCTCTTTATGGAACGGCTCTGAACTCTGGCGGACCGGCGGTCATCATCTGGGGCTGGGTAAATGTTTTTTTTTTTTTTTTTTTTTTTTTCCTTCAAAGCAGCTAACAGTTTAAAAAGTCTTCCATTACTAACATTTGGATTATATTTTATTTCTTTCTTTTCTTCTCCATGGCAATGACATCGGTGAAAATAGGTATTTGTTTCTGCTATGTCGATGTGTGTAGCAGCTTCGATGGCAGAGATCTGTTCCTCTTATCCAACAAGTAAGTTTGCCTCCTATTATACACTACGGTATTTATGAACTATTAGAAACCTTTATTTTAGGGATCCACCAGCAAGTCGTACAAAGTATATGGATTCTCATATATTTATGAATCGAAGGCGCGGGCGAATTAGAGAAAAGGAATCACACAGAGGCCCAACTTAATCATCATTTAGATTTATTTTAATTTGGCAACCGGAAGACCAGCACCAACGCTTAGCTGCATACTCATACGGTTCACAAGAGTGCTACTGATGATAGTTATAAAGAGCAATTAATCCTGAGGATGACCTAAAAAATCATGAGCAAATATTTTGGGATGATACATGACTAAACTAAAAAGAACCCCTCTCTACATTGTGTTTGTTTTTTTAGGCGGCGGTCTGTACTATTGGAGCAGCAAGCTCGCTGATGACAAGGGTCCTTTTTACGCCTGGGTTACAGGATGGTGGAATCTACTTGGACAATTTGGATGTACAGCAGGAATCGATTTTGGATTAGCGCTTCTGTTCTGTTCTGTTATTTCGCTCGCAAATGGATGGGCATATGAACGATGGCATGTAGTCCTGGTGTACTTTTTAATCTTGATCGTCCATGGCCTCATTAACACATTTTTGATCAGGTTCATGGCAATCATGAATACTATTTCTGTCTGGGTCCACATTGGTGGAGTGATCATCATTTTGGTGACTCTATTGGTCAAAACAGAGAACAAGGCATCGGCTTCGTTTGTTTTCACAGGATTTGTGAATAATACTGGCTGGAGCAGCACTGTTTACGTATGTTGAAAGATTGTTATACTTTGCAACGCAGCTGAATACTATAGTACTATGGCCTTATCCTGCGTGACGCCTATTGATTTGCTATTTGATTTACGCTCTCTAGGTTGTTCTCTTGGGTCTCTTGCAATCACAGTTCACGATGACTGGGTAGGTGGAAAACGCCACTGGATTTTTCCAATTTCTCTTTAGTTCTTTTTTTATAGTATATCCTATTCTGAGATCAATAGTCTGATTCGACTTTGTAACATCATTTTTTTTACCAATAGATGTATGTCTTTAGGAATCCTTCAATGGCATGAAAATCTGCTCGTTGGTCAATGTATAACTTACACATTATAAAAATTATTTTGACTCCGATATCACCCATAGATGATGCCTCTGCACATATGACAGAAGAGACCAAGAATGCTGATGTCGCCGGACCTATCGGAATCCTTATGGCAGTTGGTGTATCTTTTGTTGCTGGTCTCGGCTACTTGCTTGCTTTGACATTCGGTATCCAAAACCTGGATAATGTTCTCAACAGCTCTACAGGAAATCCGATCACTCAAATCTTTTTAGACTCTGTGGGAGAGACAGGGGCCATTCTACTGCTCGTTATTCTGCTCTTGGCTCAATTTTTCTGTGGCAATGCTTCTGTGACGGCCAATTCACGTATGATCTACGCATTCTCCCGAGATGGTGCCATGCCCGGATCCAAATACTTTCACAAGATCCACCCAACCCTCAAAACCCCTGTCTGGGGCGTCTGGCTTTCATGCTTTGTTTCCGCATTGTTGGGACTCCTTTATTTAGCCAACTCTGCAGCTTTCTCTGCCATCACTAGTATTGCAACTATTGGCTTGTACATCTCCTACGGTAGCAAACAAGGATTTTTATTTACTAGTGTTCAAGTGTTAATCTTTTATTGTTTTGCATACATCTAGTTGTATGTATTCTAATGATATTTTTCTATCGCTACTGTTATAGGCCTTCCAACATTCTGCCGCATCGTGTTTGCACGCAATAGTTTTGAACCTGGCCCCATTTCCCTGGGTCGTCTGAGTATCCCTATTGGTACTTTGGCTTGTATCTGGATTATAATCATCACTGTATTGTTTATTCTTCCTGGGTCTTCTCCTGTGACAGCCACCAACATGAATTACACGATCGTCATTGTTTCTGCTGCGGCGATCTACATCTTTGGCAACTGGTACTTCAATGCGCGTCATTGGTTTAAGGGCCCTGTCGCCAACATTGACCTCGAGGACAATGAGAATGACTTTGTGGCTGGATCACTTAGCAATAATAACAAACATGCCTTTGGTGACAAGCAAGAGCTCCAGGGACAAGAGGAAATGGTTGCTACCCAAGCGGAGTCTGGTGTGCCTGATAAAACAGAATTGGACGAGAAAGCAACTTAATCAAAACATATTTAGTTGACAGAGAGTCTATCACTTGAAACCAATATACATGTAATCAAGTTTTTTTTTCTTAACTGCCAGAAGGGTGTTCCGTCTTCTCTGAAGCCAACTGAAAAGCCTTGTTCTTTATTTTGAAAATGCACAACTTTTTTATTTTTAATATTACTACTGTTAATGTTTTATATATTTGTATAAATGAGTATGCCAGATACCCATTCAAGTCTTTCGAGAGTGTTCACTATCAAAGCGGATAACGCCCCTGGGAAAGAAAAAGAAAGTGGTTTCATTAAAAACTCTCTAGTTACAACTTATTTATGCAGAGCGGTTCTTCAGACGGCGCTTAGTGATGGCGGTTTGTCTAGGAACGGTGACAGTAATGGGTTTGCGAGCATCAAAGTGTTTCTTGCCATAGTCGCCCTTGGCCAAAGCAAGTTCTGGAAGGAAAACTGAGTTGGGGCCATAGTTGGCAATCAAAGGAGCGACGCCAGAGAGTGATCCACCATTGGTACCCTGGATGACAATATCAGCGCAAGAAGAGTACAACTCACGGTTACCCTCGTTGTTGTTCCAGATCAAGTTCAAGACAGCATTGCCGGATGGAGCGCTGGCCGGGATGGTAATAGGCAATTGGTATTGTTGACCGTTGCTAGCATCAGCCATGCAAGTTGCGAGCTTGTCCTGGAAGACAACCCAGGTAGAGCCATTATCATAGGAGAGAGCGAACTGACAACTGTATTGATTTTTTTTTTTCCCGGTATTATAGGGGTTAGTAAATATAAACGAATTATAAGAAAATGCAAAAGGATTAATTGTCAAAGAGTATTTAGAGTATTTAATTTTACCTTCCGCCTTTGTGATAGGCTCCAATGTCGATAACAGTGTTTACTGTCTGACCAGCCTGGAATATAGGCCGGGTACCAGCAAAGGATGATGACCACTTGCACATAGGATATACGATGCTTCCCTAAAGGTTTTTTTTTTTTTTTTTTTTTTTTTTTTTTAAAGATGTAAAACGAAGTGAATGAATTATTGTCGCAGAAAATATACGTACTAATCCATCAAGCATTAATAAAAAAAAAAAAAAAAAAAAAAAAAAAATCGGCAAGCACTTACATAAGTGCCTAAAGGCGTACGGATATCGTAATCAACCAAATTCCATTCATTAGGGCCGGGACGTGGGCATTCACTGTAAGGACCACGACGAGGACAAGGGTAACGGAAGGAAATATGGGCTTCAGACAAGACTGCGAATCCGGAGAGAACGATGGCAATGGAGGCAAAGATGGACTTCATTTTTTTTTTTTTATTTTTTCCTATTGTTAGTTGTTACTATTATTAATTCTTTAATGAGGTTTAATGGGAGGAGGCTGACGTGCAAAAGATGAGGGCAAGTGTCGAGAAAACTGATCGTCTGAGAGATTAAGAAAGCGGTTATGAAAATGATTAACAATAAAAAAAAAAAAAAGAATCCATGGGGAGGTGTATAACTGTGCCTTTTTATACGGACGTCCTCTCCTTGTTTATGACACATTGTCTTCCAAGACTTTAAACGCGTTTGACAAGGCAGAAAAAAAAAATACAAAGTTTGATAATCCATTCAAAGGGCCATGTGGAGTAACTAATTACGTTGCTTGCGTTCAAAATGTTGATGGGTATTGAAACTCTTCAGGGAATGTAAAGTAAAATTGTCAAAAACTTTTTTCCGTTTCGGACACTAGAAATCTAATGCATTTGCAACCGTATGGGACAGGCCGTGGAGATGCCCGTGGCAAAACGCCAAAACGCCAAAAAAAAAAAAAAAAAAAAAAAGGTTCACATCTAAGCTTCGATTAAAATTTTAATGTTTACATTCGACAGACATGCTCACTTCAGATTATCGGCCTAGAGCTTGATTACACCATGTTCGTTAAAGCATGTGTTTTCTTTTCTGAATACAAAAAGTCCATGTATATATGCTATGCATATAATATCCCATGACTTCTTTTTATCTTTATATATATCTAATGGGATTATAAAGAAAGGTGCCATTGTATATAAGTTGTATGTATGCTGCAGGGGGACTTCCTATTCAACGTACAAGTATTAATTCAGTTACAGACAGTCTCAATTACAATGTTTTTGTTCACGAATGAATGTGCTTTTATGTGTATATGGTATATCTTTTAAACAAGCTCTTCAGATGAAATTCTCGATGACCATTTCATATAGAAGGCCAATCAACCATCATTATCATTTGATCATTTGATTGGCTACTGAGCTGTTTTTTGTCCCGTGGAAAAGTTTGTTTTGTTTGACATGTAAAATTATATATAAAAATATTACATATTTCTCTAGTATATATTTATGATTTGCTCCTTGTCACGATTTTAGATAATTTCAGGTACAGAGTGGAAATGAGAGTGAATCCCTGTGAAAGGTCCTGTTTAGTCCCTGACGGCGCGGTTACACAAACATTTCTTATCAACCCACAATCTCAAAAAACATTAACCTAAAAGCTCTCAACAAACACACGACCAAACACATTCATGTATATCCTCAGTAAACAATCAAGAACCTTATCGTGGGTATCCACCTCCTTTCGTTCAGGTCAGTTTGCTATTAACAAAACAAAAATATGGGGTTGAGTATTTCCATCAATATACATGGCTTTAGGTACCTTCCATCTATTAACGCGCTATATGTATTATATACATATTTGCTACCATACTACCCTCCTTCATCGTTGATCAGATACTATACGTAGGAAACAGACAAGACTTAATTTTGATATTAAACTAATAAGTCATGATCAACTAAAGTTTATAATTCCATAAAGACAAAGTAATAAAATGAATCAATACCTTTCTATAATGTATTAAAGGTAAAATGCTTTAATGACAGCAGATGATGTAGCTGGGCTGCATATGAGCTGCTCAATGATGTCCTGCAGAAAAAAAAAAGTGTAGATTGGTAAAGATTGGTCATTGGTGTTCATTCTGTACCCAACAACTATTCAACAATGAATTATTGATTCAACGCGTACTTCCACCTATTGTATATATATTCATATACAAAGATTCCCATGGAGATTATATGACGATGATTAAGTACCTTTGGATCGCTATAGAATAGAATGACAAACTTACCAATGTGTTCCACTCGACTGTCGCTCCATTGTCCCAGCAAATTGAACAATCCACTACGATAATCATACACACGACTATTGTGATCCGCCTTTTTTAATATTCCATAGCGAAGTAAATTAATCTCATGATCATGCAGCCAGATGTTTGTTTGTTCGTCTTACCTATTGTTTTCAATGGTATACATTTTTAACCCTCATCCATCCCCTTCTCCGGCCCTTCTAGAATAAGATCATGAAAAGATAACTTTATACTAGAGACCAGCAGAGGGAATAGATCGTCAGAAACTGGGCGTCTCGCATGGCCCTTCCTTCAACAACACAAAGTATACATATATATAGCATACATTTGTGTATAATATTTTCAGGTATGAAGCAATGAAAGAAGTTGTAACTTCATTGGTATTTATCTTGAGTATCTTGACACATGAACATGTCTTGAAAAATGGTCAACAAAGGGTTAATTTTTTAAATGGAATGAACAATAATAATGAAGATAACCCAATCTTTTGTGTCGTGTAATCGCAATTCATCTATTCGTCTTCTCATTTATTTATTATTATTATTTGTTGATGTTGTTGTTATTATCGTTGTTATTCACCATCGCCAACATGTGTTCCTTGCTCACAGTTCAGGAAAAAGAAACACGCCGAGAACAACTTTATTAGGGCTCTTTTTTGTTTTCGTCATTGTTACTACATGTATATATATCATCAACCATTGTTAGGTTTGGGTCCTTTTGTAGAACCGTAAAGTGGCATAACCATCAGCCAAAGGATCAATCATATTCAGGTCAACATTAACTTGTCTGCTCCAAGAAAACAGCCTAGGACCCTTTTTTATTTTTGTTTCTTCATTGTTCACTCGACTTTCTCTCAATAGATCTTTATTTCGAATTAATCCATTTTACCCTTTGCAGAAGACCGTACTAAGACTGCCTTAACTAGCGCCCAGACAACCGCCAAAGTACCTGCCCCTGCCAGTGCAAATGTCGCTGTTCTCACAACCGACAGGTCATCCAATCGTCCCACGGGGACAGAGACGTGGGCCACAGGGTATTGACTTGGAATAAGATCTGGTAGTAAGAACCTAAAATTGTAGCCTTCTTCTGCGCTCTGAACACTGCTCTTTTTATCTTTAAAACCGAAAAGAAGATTGAGCGGTAAAGGTGGAATATGAAATAGCTTCTTGGCTGCAGTAGCTGATGCTTCCTCGTCTCCAGAAAGTGATACTGGGCAAACCCATGCAACAAGTGGCCAAGGCACTAACACATCCACGTGCGTCGCAGCATTCCCTTCTGATACAGGAGGTTGGTATCGCATATGCATTGGGATATCAACAGTAGATGAATAGCGTAATGGTTCTGATCGTTTCTTGTTCTCAACGTTTGAATCCGTCATATTCCCTGCGATCCACCTTGAAGCCTTACTAGAGTTCTCGGGCTGCACTTTAACCATCACTAGGCTACCCCATCCAGAAACTACGCCCACAGGTTTCTCCAAATCAGTTTCTCCAAAAACTATCACCTCGCCAATTTCTGGTGCGAGACCTTCTAGCTGGAATGGATCCACAAAGATACCTGGCGGCAATACATGTAGGACTTGCAACTCACAGCCAGCGGTTGTGTCGGTAATATATGGATTTGACTGAATGGTCGTTATTGAGTGTGGGTGAAGAGTTTGCGCTGGGCTCATAGTAGACGAGAACCCATGTCCTGGGATCTTAATCTCTTTTGTTGAGGCTTCGCGTTTGTGGGGCGGAAACACAGGTGAGCGTGTTTGAAGCAGAGCTTCACTGACAACTTCGCCCTGCGCTTCCATCTTGACAGTTGCGCCAAGGTAATGGTCATAGATCGTGTTTTCTTGCTCTGTGACTTCGCGATAGAACCATCCAACCTCAACCGCTATATCTGTCTGTTCATTAAAAGAGACCTGAACACTATTCCCAGTGGCTGGCCAAATCATCTTTATGTTGATATCTCCGTTTGACAAAACCATGTCGATTAGAGCTGGCGGGTCATCAAGCGACCCAGATTGGTGTTGCTTTCCGGATATCAATAGGGACATGACAGAAGAAGGCGACACAAATCCTGTGGGTTTTTGAGCTCTGTGTACATAATGGTGTTTATAAATAAGGCTTAAGTGCTCAGCCCGAATAGGGTTGGTCCCTGGATCTTCTGTTTGCAAATCCTCATTCTGTTCCTGACAGTTTACTGCGCCTATCAGTTCTGCAAGGATTGGGCAGTATTCTCTCCAGGTGGATGTAAGGTCTTCGCTAGTAATTTTAAAGATTCAAGGTTCGTATGAATGTCATCTTAAACAAGAATTTCGAATAGGATAAGGATGGTGCTCAGTTTTGTACTTTCAGTTATCTTATTTCCTACCTTGTCACTGCTAAATGGAAACCCGGAATAAAAGTTGGAGTGAATGGTGGACGAAGTAGAGGTGCTCTGTCATAGTACCATTGAACATGGACCTTTGTATTATTGTTGGCGTCTAACTTTGCCTCTGGAATGCTCTTGATCAGGCGTGTCAAAAAATAAATGAATAAAAAAGATAAGCTTATATGTCGGTTCCAAAGCAAATGTCAATCGGATCGCAGCAATCAAATCCATGGGCCGGTCCACACCTTTCTAGAAGCCTTAGCAAAGGCTTGGATAGATCCTTTGACTTCCCATTCCCTAAAGCCAACAAGGTCTACGACCTCAACTTGATGCGTTGTAACTTTAAAATTTTCGTCTGAGGGTTCAACTGGCAGAGACGAGATGAATGAATGGCGGTGATGCAACAGATGTAGAGGAGTGGTAGTGGCTGGCTGAGATGTGACAGAAGCAGCAGTACTTAGAGCGAGTAAAGCAGTTACTGAGATGGACAAGCTCAACATCGGAACCATAGAAAAAGAGGATGAAAGTGTATTACAGATGAAACTGTTGATGAAATCTGATCAACTCTGGTACCACTGATGTCTTGAAAAGCATGTTTGGGAACGCGTCGATTTTAGGGCGCGTAAATGTGGCTCCATAAATTTTAGGACAAGCCCCCGAACAATACCAGATGTTTACGAAGGGGATCTCTAGTACATTGACGTCTCTATGCGCAGTATTTTATAGAGTGAATTAGACAAGAATGAAACGATGTCTATGAAGCGAGAGTATGGGACGTTACCGGTTTTAAACGTTTATGTAGTGCGGAATCAATGAAAGGCACAGGCAATGGAAAGGAATCTCTTCGAAGACTTTGGGTAACTTTCCAAAATCCACGTGGCCATTAGCTATTTCAGTAAAATAACACGATGTTCAAGGCTCCACTCTTAATATCGTTCTATGTGTTCCTCCATCTAGCATGTTATCATGGGGAAACGAGGTGCAGATCTTAGCAGGATCATTGACGCTGCTCCAGAGAAGTTGGATGGTGATCTATTTGATACAATTGGAGTCCAGCTGACAGATTAATCGAAAGCTCCATCTTACAATACTGAATATATCGGTAAAGTGTGGAGCTGAACACAATCTGCCACTTTATAGCTTTGCATATGAGGATCCCAATAAGCACAATAAGCACAGGTTTCTGCATGTGGAACGAGGGAAGATATACAACAATCGAGACTTAACAAAACGGCTGTAGACACCGAAACACTCAGGCTATGTCCATGGAAGCATGGAAGTAAAAACATGTATTAATAAACCTGTAGTCATTTGCCTATTAACCACAACATTGTCAAAGCTCGCTATTAAATAGTCATAGTCTAAAGAACCATTTGCGCCTAGTTACCACTCCGTTTATAGGTTGAAGTAATTCATTACACATTGCATGAAGTGTTTTTACATCATACAAGAGTTCTACTTTTTTATCTTTATCAGCGCAAACGAATTTAGAGAAAAATAGCACCAAGCACTTGCTCGATCGCCACAATCATTGGCAGATGATGTTTGGCTATATCGAACTATGCTTTGTCACCGCAGTAATCCTCCATCGCTTATTTAAACGATAAGGTACTGGCTTTGTTTACGACACGATTGAAGATGGAAGAGGTAATCAAGCAGCGGTGTTGTCATTGAGAACAACGTCTTTTAAGAGCTCGTTAAAATATGGCAATCAATGTATATATTTACAAACATATTCAATCCAGAACATTACTTTTCATCGAGTAAATTTTTTTATTCTTGGTGTTATTATTTACAAAGCTGTCGCTTTTTCATAAGTATGTTACAAGGTGCTTGATCAAGAAAATTGGATAAGCGAATAGAAAGGGGAAAAAAGAACTATGACCGCGGATGGATGAAGGGATTGGAACATTCTAGGTTGTATTGCAGCATTAGGGGCATAGACTTGCAGGCTTGCGAAATAAAAGAATCATGACAACCGCTGTACCCGCGAAGCTTGGTCATTCTTGAAATAAAATCTCATGGATCCGCACATATTTTTGATTCATTTACTGGCGGTGAGCATTGGAGACATGACGACGAAGGTGGGGATCTGTGGCGAGCTTACGCAACGCCATATAAGAACCGCCAATAGAGGCACCAGTGACGACTGCGACAAGAGGGTAGACTTCGGTGGGAGCCTTCATGCCGCGCATGGATTGTCTAAGAAATTGGGCCAACATGTTGAATGTGTTGTTTGTTATTGATATGGAGGAGTGGAGGACGAGTGTGTTTTGTAGTTGTAGAACTAGAAATTGTGTAGTTGTGTAGTGATATCGGTTGTTGAAGTGATTGATGAAGATGTTGGTGAATAGAAGAAAGTGAGGAAGGAGAAGAGGCCAGTTTATATACCTGCAATGGACAAATACAAACGTAAGCATTAAAGTACTGGCAATAAGTATTAAGCAATAAACAAACCGAAACGCATAGAACGAAGAGAAACAACCAGGTGATCACCAAGCTCTTGGGCTTTATTAGCCGTGTCTCAGTTGCATAAAAAAAAAAAAAAATTCTGGATCTTGACCACAGACCAGGCAATTAGCGTGCTTGATTCATCTTCCTAATATGGCATGGACAGCCCGCGATGATGTTTCTGTGAACAAACAGAATCGGGATGCTTAAATTTAATGGCATAAGAAAATATTCGCTCAAAAACAATATTCGCCAAAAACAAATATTCGCTCAAACAACATAGCCTATTCAATCCACACAAGAATTACGTCGGACTACAGCTTCGGATAGTCAACTCCTGTCAGTCCCTCCAACTATCATATCCATTTATTAAAAAAGACTTTGTTTTTAATATAGCTCGTTAGAATCTGTTAAGTGCACCTCTTAGAGAGACACAGACACCCAGCATATATATATACTTTGACACACCCTCTCGCCTTCAAAGCTATCTTCAATGGTCGAAAAAAGGGTTCACCAAGAATGCTGTCACTCACAAATATATTTAGGACAGTAGAAACGGATAAACTGAAACATTCTCCAAATTTGGATGTCTCTCGGATTCAAAATTTATTCGGACATGTTCAATTTGGAAAATGTGCAATTATGCAAATCCGAAAATGTTATGTTTATTAGTGTTTCCACATTGAAACCAAATGATAAAAAGGCATTTTCCAACAAACTATTTTTTGGGGTAGGGATAGAGATGAGAGATTATTGTTGCATTTGCTGCTCTTGGTCTTGGTCTTGGTCTTGGTCTTGTTGCTCTTGCTGCTCTTGCTGTACCTGCTGCTCTTGCTGAACCTGCTGCTCTTGCTGAACCTGCTGCTCTTGCTGAACCTGCTGCTCTTGCTGTACCTGCTGCTCCTGTTGGTGACTTTTATATACTTCTTCCATGGTTGTAAGATTGTTCGCAGGCAGATTCAACGAAGATTGGGTGGTGTTCTCGGAAGAAGCGGTCACCTCAGATCCACTAACAGGAGTTGGACTATATGCAGAAGTCGAAGCTTGAGCTGGCAATGCAGGATTGGTGGCTGTAGACGTATTCTCTACATTAAAGACCAGATGATTAAATAGAGGATAAAAAGAAGCATTAGCTATTTTCATTCTTTACTGCCATTTCAATGACTCTCTCAAAATGAATAGGTGCGCATCATACCAAAGACACCGGGAGCTTTAGTATTCAATGGTACACCATTACTTTTGGCCTTATTCTCAATCTCTGTCTGCTCAAGCAAGAACTTTCGTAGTTCCTTGACTAATGGTAGTTTGGTCACTCCAATCTGTCCATTCTGTAGCAGATACTCAGAGATTACATCGAGAGCGTCATTCGCAGTAGCGGCTGTCACTTTCTTCACTTCGGGCCGACGACTCAGACTGGAGGTTGGAGGGTCCTTAGGAGTCAAAATGATATTTGATATGTTCAGAAGTGCCGATGAAGAACCATCACCTATTTTTTTATGTACGCCCAATGAAAGGCAAAAGAAAAAGAATTAATGGTTGGATGTGGAATAAGCAGTGTTCCCCCGATTAGTATAGCATGTAGTTTCAGCTGCTGTTATGGCTATCATTGTACCCGATATCTTGGAGTCGCCTACATCTGCAGTATCCTGTACATCCTCCATTTCTTCGTCAGCATCGACATCAACTCCATCCGGCCCATCACTTCCTTCACCCGTTTCCATGGCGCTCGAATTATCGTCCGCACCAGTGGCTCCAGCCGAAGCTGATGTGGGACCGCTCAAACCAATAGATGCTGCATTCCCATTGTTTCCGTTGACGCCTGGTCGTGGCTTGAACTGGCGATGCTTGATACCATGGCGCCTCTTGAAACCATGGTACCACCCAGATGTCAGTCCCAGTTCTGCTGGGGGAATACCCATACGCTCTGCAATTCCCTTGGCAACCTGTGTGATAGCCGCCTCGCTCGTCAGTAACATGACTGGTGGCACTTGAGATGGATCTCCAAAAGCGACTAGTGGATTGAGGTCGGGATTCTGCTCCTGTTGGATCTGAAGCTGCTCCTGTTCCAGTGCCTTCAGTTCCTGGACCAAAGCCTTTTCAAACTCAGGAAACTTGACAGACCGATGACGCTTGGCTGACGGGTTAAGCAGTTCTGTAGCAAGGCGCTCTGTAGCTGTGGAGCGAAGCCTGGAGGCGGTCGATAATGAGATGGTGAGGCCAAACCGAGTCTTGCAGAACTGAACGATTTCCTTGCAGGATATGGAATTATTGCCTGTTATGGGCGCAACTTGGTTATTTCCAGGACTACCGCTAGCTGAATTGTCGTCGCCATTATTAGGAGCTTGTTGTTGCTGCTGCTGTTGCAATTGAGCCTGCTGTTGAGACTCTGTGATGAAGACTGCAATCTTCCTTCTCTGAGATTCAGTCAATGAAACGTAGTTTGGCATGACTTAGATCAATGTGTATGCTATCTGACTGTAGGAAGATGATAAGGAAATAAGGGGGTAGTGACCACAGATGCGTCAATGAATGTGGCCTTGGGTGGTCTATTATATTCAGTGGAAGATGAATGGCAATGAAACAGTACACTATATTGAGTTACAATGAAAGATCGTGTTTCTCCCTTTCTCACACATACTCTTTTTATTTTATTTTTTTCTTTTATTTTTTTTTTTTTGTTTCGTTTCTTGCTTGAATGCGGTGAGAGATCCGTCAGTACTGAGGATCACAATCTTAAAGAAGAGATGTTGGTTAAGAAAAAAGGAAATTGAAAAAAAAAGTGGGAGAAGAAAAGAAAGAAATCACAAGCGGGAAGAGTAAGTGCTGAAGAAAGAGTGACCGCTTAGTTCTCTCCTTTTATGCTTCAACCTAGTGGGCGGGTGAGTCGTCACCCCCGCTCCTGAATTTTCAAACAGACTGGTGAGCAGTCTTCAACGTTTCACAAGGGACCCAGTCAATACAGATGATCGGGGAACTGACGGGTGCAGAAAGTGAGGCACTGGGACAAAGGAGAGAGAACGAAGAATCAAAACATGCATCAGGTTAGTAGCTCGATACTTCCTTCCTTTCAATTCTGTAGAGGTCATTCGCTTTAGTTTGAAGAGGAGGAGCCGATGAGGCCTTCGTTTTGAGCAAGGAAAGACAGGATTGTATGAAAGTTAATCCTGTTACTCATCCTTGTCTTCCTTGTCCCCTGCTTCCAATGCTATTATTGCAGACCTGCATGAATTTGAGCCTATAAAGAAGCCCTTCTTTACTGTGTCGTTATGAATAGCTCTTTCCACGTAAAATGATGCCTGAAACGCGTTCAATAAGAATCCTGACCTTCGAGATGATATATTTTACTCACTGATATATTGGGAAGTGAGGATACAATGACAAACTGAACTAAACAACAAGGTTTTTGGATTTAGAATCTAGGGACAGGGATAATTGATCGACTGCCGAGCCTGAGCAATTCTAACCTCGGCATGATTGGTAGAAGTTACAGGAGAAAGAATCTTTCAGACCCGGTAGTTGTCCCTCCATATCTGCACATCTGCATATCTGCACATCTGCATATCTGCATATCTATACACCTGCATTCCATCTGCTTTTTTTCTGTCGGTTGGGGTCTGTTGGTCTGTCTGTTGGTTTCCTATCCATCTGTGGATTCGTCTATTTTCATGCTGGAAAAGAATGATTGGAGACAGGATGGGGGGTGCCTTGCTTACATCCGCTTTCACTAGACAGTTCTGACAGATTGTTCCTTTATTCGTGATGCCCAAGTAATCCTAGTATTCCTAGTAATCCTAGCTCACGCGTCATGTATGGCTCCTTTTGATCACGCTTGTTTACACTTCCTTGTGGCCGGTCTCGGCATCTTTGTAAATAGCTCCCTATAGTTAGTATTTTCCCCGGACCCAACTCGAGATATATCCTTACAATCAGAGGATCGTGAAGCCCATTCCAAGCCCATGCAGATTTTCCAACCCCTTCTACGCACATTCTTTTATCTTTTGTCTACTTCCTATTATATTTTCTTCCGCAGTTCATCTCTCTCTCCTTCGTTTCTTGGACTTTTTCTTGCATTTTTTTTTATTTTTACTTTTTGTTTTTCAATTTCACGCAAAGATTGAAAAGATTGAGGGCAATTTTCTTTTTTCTATTAAGTCATGAATGTTGGGGCATCATTAATAGATATGAGTTTATTTCAAAGAGTTCATCTTCATTTTCTCATCCTTACTTCAAACACTTATATGAAAGATACACAATTATCTTGGAGAAGTAGGTCTTCATATCGGAAATATGGGGGAAGGCACACGAATGGAATAGTATCCCCCTTGGTCCCCGGATTCATCCCTCATTCGTATGCAGTGATGTGGCCCGCCACTTCAGTTTGATAGAGACGTAGTTTATAATGAGAATAGTCATCAACAATAACCTCTCGACACAGGTCCGTGGCCACGGTTTCATAAAGGGGGGAGCCATGATATAGGGATGTTGAGTTGTTAAGCAGGAAGAGTTACTTCGATAGCTACTATATGAATGTATTCATATTGCATTTTCGATGCAATTCTATACGTGTAAGGACAACCAGCAGATGCTCGTTTGGTACAACCGAAGCTATTGAAGTTTAATAATGACATCCATGTCTGCCAAGTACTTTGCCAAATCTTTTTCCACAAATTTCTTTATTACGGATTATCATCCTTTTCAACGCTTAGAATCCTTCGTTCTTTATTGAATATTCAAATATGAGGATATCTATAGACAAGCCACATTTCGAGCAAAAAAAATTACCGCACGACATTTATCGCAACCACTCAAAAGCAAGATCACTCAGTTTTTGTTGGACCTGCTTGAGCTTTTTTTTCTCTTTAGTTCATCCTTCTTCATCCCCGAACTACCCCTCATTGTCTCAGCGTTTCCTACCACCAAACAGAAAGAAATACCAGCAATAGACAGAACAAGCGTGGGAGCCAACATCGTTATTTTCTTCCCTTTTTTTGACTTGTTCTTTTTCAATCGCCTCAAGTCGAGTTCCTCTTTTTTCTCTTTCCTTGCTCTTCCTCTCAATGGACAAGTCCCTGCACGAAACTGGAATCCTCATTTACCGTCATCAGCGGAACTCAACAGAGATTTTATTAGTCAACGATTCTTTTAACCACAAACGACACTGGACTGCTCCCAAGGGCAGAGTTATTGGCGATGAAGACGAGCTCAAGTAAGAACAATAGCCGGCATTATGTTAGGCCCACATTCACTTGCAATTAAAGTCTGAATCATTACATTTGCTCTGTCGATCACACTTCCATGAATGATAAAGAAAAGGATTAAATAACAAACAATTCACTTGATTTGCCGCAATAGAGCTGCCTTGCGCGAGACCCTGGAGATCACTGGATTGTCTGTTTATGACTTGAAGGTTGAAGACTCTTTCCGTGCTGAGATCAAGTACCTCTCTGGAACCAGGCATGTCTCTCCCTCTCTCTCTCTCTCTCTCTCTCTCTCTCTCTCTCTCTCTCTCTCTCTCTCTCTCTCTCTCTCTCTCTCTCTCTCTCTCTCTCTCTCTCTCTCTCTCTCTCTCTCTCTCTCTCTCTCTCTCTCTCTCTCTCTCTCTCTCTCTCTCTCTCTCTCTCTTTCTCTCTCTTTCTCTTTTTTTTTTTTTTTTTTTTTTTTTGCAATCAACCACTGATTGTCATTGTGCATTGTCGTGGTTTACATTCAATACAATCCGTTGAACCTCGAAAGCATCAGCTTACCAATCTACCTCTCTTTACTGTATCGTCATGTAGACCAAAGCGTGTTGTTTACTACCTTGCTGAGCTGACAGACAGTGCCAAGGTCCTTCCCACAGGCGAGGGTGCTCAGTTCGCATGGTGCAGCCTGCAGCAGGCAACTGACAAGGCGCTCTATAGGACTATGCAGGATGTCCTCCGTAGCGCATTTACTGCGGCCGAGGCTAGTAGGGCAAAGGCTTTTGCGGCTGCCCCACCAAAAATGCACCGTAACCACTCTAACAACAGCGGCAATAGCGGCGACAATCTCGAATCCAATATGAAGAACCTCAACATTGCTCTTCCACTGGATTCTCAACGTCAGGCCATGACTAGGGACTATAACAACAGCCGCAACAATGGAGGCAGCAACCATGGCCACAGAGATCGTGACCAGCAACGTGATGGCAATGCCACCAGTACTCGTCATAGCAATGCCAATGGTATTTATATATATAATCATATTTCATTCCTTGTTTGGCCTTAAAAGTCCAAGTTCATAATGACCAGTGTACCTGATATTTTTTTGCTTATTTTACATAGGCAATAACTCTCATGCTGATAATCCTAACTACAAGACTCGTCTTTGTGAGAGGTATGAGGCGGAGCAGTTCTGTCCCTATTATGGGAAATGTACATTTGCGCACGGCTTAGCTGAATTGCGTCAGCGTCCAACCAATCCTGACCAGGAAAAGCCCGTGTCAGCTGTTCAAGCCTCGTACCAAAATCGTACCAAACGTGAACAAACAGAGAATGAGTTCCATAAGACTCGTCTCTGTGAACGTTTCATGAACGAGGGTGAATGCCCTTTTGGCAACAGATGCACCTATGCTCATGGTCGTGAGGAACTTCGTCAACGAGCTGGATATCAGAATAACAATAGTAACAATAATGGGGGCTACAATAATGGGCAGAACAGGACCTACTCGAGAGATGGTCAGAGTGGCGACCGCCCTTACAGATCTAATCAAGACGGATATCAGGACCGAGGTCTTCGTGCCCAACAGGGAAACGATAATCCCGAAGATCGCCCCTACAAGCCCAACCGCTCCGAAGGCTCCTATCGTTCAACTTTCGCTGATCGTGAGAACCGTGATGGTCCTTATCGTCCACCTCAGGCTCTTGAACAGGCGAGAGGCCTACGCTCCCAGGCCGATTCTACAAGTTCTACAGGAGCTTATCGTGCTCCACAGGCACGTGGTCTCTCCAACAGTATTGAGGATCCTGGTTTGAGCCGATCAGTACTAGCTCCCAGAGCGACCATGGCTGTTCCTGCCGCATCTCCTGCCACACCCGCTTCATCTTCGTCACCCCAACCACCGAGAGGAGTTTCGCCTGCCAACACCCCTGTCCTTGGGTCTGAAAAGTCTGCAAGCGGTCGCCGTCGCGGTCAGGATTATGATGTAAGAAATGAGACGATTTATAAACAGACTACCAGCCGTACGCTAAGCTGCATTATGTCTTTTTTTGTTAATCCTAATTTTATTTTGTTTGTGCATATAGGACAAGCCTCGTGCTAAAGTAGTTGAAATGTCGAGCGAAGATATGGAAAAGTTCCAGCTGCGTCGTCCAGAGACTCCTGTTGCTGCCAAAGCAGATTCTAAGCAGGCACAACGTGATCAATTGATTCAAGACTTGCAAAAATTCTTCCAGAATAACCAACAACAGTCGCAGGAGGGTACTTTGGATAAGAAGCAACAGCAACAGCAACTTCAGGAGGAGATCAAGGAAGTGACTCGCCTAGAAATGCGTAATGCGCTTACGAAGGCTCAGTTGTTCCACATTTTGATCGCTGCGTTATTCACTGAAGCTTCAGTAGAAACATGGAAGAAAGTTTTGGTGGAGAAAGAAAAGTTGCTAGCTAACTTTGTGCGTTCGAATGAGGATCAAATGACCTTGATGCGCGCATGGGAAAACCTTTTTGTCAAGCAACGACCCAACATGATGACCAGGGCACCGATTATGATGAAGGGCTTGTATGATGCTGAGCTGGTGGAAGAGGATGTGATGCTGGCATGGTACGATCTGTCAACCACTGATGCTGAGCTCAAAAAGAAGTGCGTCGTCTTTGTGGAGTGGCTTCGCTCTGCCGAGGAGGAGTAAAAGAGATCAGAACAACTAAATAGTATCTTTTGTTATCCTTATATTTTTATTTTATTTTTTTATTTTATTTTATTACTGTTTTCATTTTTATTTTATTTTGTTTATCGTTCGTTTTTTTTTTTTTTCTTCTTTTAACAATGAAATTTTGGAAGCATATATTATTCATTATTATCAGAAATATTCATTAGAGCAAATAATAACTACAGCAATAGTAGTGATGGTGATATGTAGTTAATAACATTTTGCTTTTTATCACTAGTTGAAGACTTCTAGGTGTCAAGGTACTAATATTTATCCCTGCTGCATCGCTCCGGCACCTTTCCAATGGATCACGAGGTTAGGACGCGCTTCTTCGATCCTGGAAGTGACTCTCTGCCAAGCATCCTGTTCGTCATCAGGATCTTCCTGGTTATCTTCCCCCTCATCGTCATCATGGTTACGGCCAGGAGAAGAATGTTGCGGTGCCTCCCGAGACCGATCACCATTGCCTGCGATTTCCAAGCGGATCAACGAGGGTAGCATTCCTTTAATAAGACATACACCCAACTGTGTGTAATCCTCGCGCGAGATACCGTTACAACCCACATCGAGGTGAATTAACTTTTCAAGAGCCTGCTGTGAGTTAAAGGAGGCGCCATTGGGGATGTTTGCACTCAGTGAAGAAGAAGAGGGGGGGGCATTTGTGGGTGACATGGTTGTAGAGGGTACAGAGCTGGGTGAAGAAGGAGGGTTTATCTGTTGTTGTTCTTCCAAGGCCTTATGAAGCACATTGATCTGGTTTTCGTACAAGCCTAAACTCTCCAGCGATCTTGCACCAACGAGTCCATGCCATCCTAGGACGCCAACCATGTTGGATCCAAGCTCCAAGTTTCTTAATGTTGCATTATACGATTTAGTTGCTGTTACTGCTACACCTTCTGATGATGATAATGATGCTTGCGTCGGCTCTATTGACTGTCCTTCATCTCCTCCTAACTGAGCATCCGTACTCGTGCTACAAGTAGGAGTGAGGGCCGCACCCAAGGCTCGTGCGCCTCTGTTCCCGATACGATTATTACGCATGCGTACAGTGATGAGGCTATGGTTATGACGTAATGCGTCCGCCAAGTATCCAGCTCCGATTGAAGAGACGTTACAGTAATCCATCCACAATTCTTGTAATGTAGAGTTGGATTTAAGAGCGGAGGCAATTGTTTCCAAGACAGTATCACCATCCATTCGGATTTCCCGTTCCTGCTCTGATGTCAGGGGACGATTTAAAGTTTGAATGTCATCATCAAAAGGGATCTTGTCTTCGACTCCTTCCTCCACCGGTAAGGGTGGATCCATACATGAGCTCATTCTCAATCGCTGTAATGCCTTATTGGACTCGAGTGCCTGTCCGATAGCGCGACCACCTTCTTCTGTGATTTCATTATCACTCAGATCAATCTCTTTTAGACCACCTGCGTCTGCCTGATTTTGGCTTGCCAATAATGTGGCGATGGATCGAGCCCCGGCCTCTGTGAATGAGTTGAGACACAGATCCAACTTTTGTAAAGTCCTGTTGTTGCCTTGAGTTATGGTTTGACAGAGAACTTGAACATCCTGATCTGTCAGTTTGTTTCTCGCCAGAATTAATTCCTGTAATGTGATATTTTTTTCCAACGCCTGAGCCAAGTATTGAACACTGGTCTCGTGATGTCCTCCAAAACCCTTGTTCTCCAAATCTAAACGGAGGAGGCCTTTATTCTTGCTTAAACCTTCAGACAAGAGTTTCACTACGGCTTCATTATTACCGAGATGGTCGCTTCCAATGTTAAGACGTTCCAGAGTGGTATTGTGTTCCAATGCGGTGGCTAGTATTTTGGCAGCAGTCTCATCAAACGAGTGTCCGGAGGCGTAGAATTCCTTGAGGATGGCATTATGAGTAAGTGCTTCAAAGATCTGACCGAGTTCTGAGGAGGTCACACGTCGGAAGGAGAGGATATGGAGACTCGTGAAAGTGGCATCGTTGTCGCGTAGACGCTTCACCCATGACTCGACACTGTTTGTGTTACCACCTCCCCAGGCCATTTTGTTATTTTGAATGGGTGGTTTTTAAAGAATAAAGAAGAGAGGTGTTTATTATTTGTATCAAATGAAGAATAAGAAAAAAAAAAAAAAAAAAAAAAAAAAAAGAGAATGAAATGGTTTCCAAAAAAGAATGACGAATGGATTGACGACAATTAAACTTTTTATCAAGCATTTAAAAAAAGTCAGGCACATGGGTGGCTTTGTTTCTAGACATGACAGATACCGATCCATCAGGAGCCTATCTGCCTCAGCTTCTTCAACTCTTGTTCAAACTCTTTCCAGTCAACGCGCAGCTGAGGATTATTCTTAGTGCTTGTACTAGAGTCGCTTGAGATGTTGCTCTGACGGCTATGAGGGTTGATTGCATCATGTGGGATTGTACCAGCTTCTTGCTGTTGAATAACAGATGTGGTTAGCTCCAATAGATGGTTGATCATCTCCTAAATGTATGCACAAAAATGGTAAGGAATAAGGATGACAATGAGTTTTTTTTTTTTTTTTTTTTTTTTTACACATATTAGAATCTTCTTTTTAACATGAATTAGGATGGACGAAGAGAGATATTTTTTGATGTCTTAACGGAGATTTTTTTTTTTTTTTTTTTTTTTTTCCATACCAATGATTCTGAACGTGGACCTACATCCAGACACTCACGTAGGCCATGAATAATCTTGCCCATATTCATAAAGCTGGATTGATTAGTGATCTTGTGGAAAATAACGCGAGCTTTGGCCTTACGGTCGATAGTTTTTTTAGATAGTCCCTGCAACTGTATTGAAAATGTAGGATTCATATCTTCCAGCTTCAAGAAATGAGATCGAATACCCTCGACAAGTTCATCCATCGCATTTTCATTTACTATGGACTATGTGTGATATCAAAAGTATTCAAACAGATTAAGTTTTTATCTTTTTACTAAGCGGTCTTACTCGACTTGGATACATATACAAATGCACGCATAAAACTCTGCACTTACCAAAGTATCATCCCTCAAAGAGCCTGGTTGTACCCGTGACAATGAGTTGCTGCTGCAATCGGAACATTTATAGAGAATGATCATCCTTGCAGTATCAGATAACCCAGGGTTTCTAAGCAACCTTCTCCGTAATGCCACAGAAGGGTCTCGCAACTCGTCTTCCGAAGGTAATAGTCCTCTTGCATGGATGAGATTACCAATCCATTTGTTATTCTCAGCATCTTTATTGTCGTTATTGTCAGCTTCGTCATATTCTTCAAGTAGCTTGAGGAATGACTTTATTGCTTGCACAGCATCTACTGGTTCAGGATAATAAGCCTCTTTTTCAGTTGAGTAAAGCATTGTGAAAAGATGATCGGTCCATTGGAAGCATTGTTGAAGGTAAGCAGGTGTCCATTGTTGATCAAACTGAATGGCGTTAGAGATGGGAATGGAAGCTTGTTGCAGAATGCCGCATACGATGGCAAACTCGTGATGGGTCTGCTCGAGACTCATTCATCGAACTCGAGTAAAAAAAACCGCAAACAAACAAAAAAAAAAAAAAAAAAAAAAAAAGTGAGATTGAGCGCCTGTGCATCTTGTAAACCATCACAATCAGTGGCAAAATAGAATAAAAAAATTCAATTCGCGCACGACTGAAGGGCGAAGCTTGGACATGTCAATCGAGCCCTTTTCTTTTATTATAATCATTATGATATGATGATTTACATGAGACGTGTGAAAATACGAATGACACAGACAAAGGACCCACACAAACACAGTGACTAGAAGAAAGGGGAGAAAGGGGAACAAAGCCGCGCACGCATTCTTCTTCTCTTTTTTCTTTCTCTCATTTCATTCTCATCCCAATCTCTCAACCTCATTCTGTTCAGACTTGACAAGAATAAAAAAAAAAAATTGATTCAAAAGGATATTTGCAACCAACTTTTAGCAAACTTTGTTAAAAAACAAAAAAAAAAAAAAAAAAAAAAAAAAAATGAGCGTTCGAAAAGCTACCCATGCTGGTTCCTGGTACAAGTCTAAAGGTAAATCCTTTTTTTTTTTTCCTATCTATTGCTTAACCAAGTTATATATTTTGGACTTCTGACCATTAATCCAATGCATATGACTTTTATTTGTATGACCATCTAGGACCGGAACTTGACCAACAGTTGACACGATGGTTGGCTGATGCAGGGGAGACAACCTCTACTGGCGATGCATACCCTATCCAGGGCCTTCGTGCCATCATTGCTCCGTAAGTCGTGAAAGGAAAGCTTAAAGGAAAGCTTAAAGGAAGTATTTGCAGTTTAAGAAATCGAACATAATAACTCACATGACATGTATTATCTTTTTCCAAAAAAAAAAAAAAAAAAAAAAAGTCATGCAGGATATTCGTTCAGTGGATCAGCTGCGGGGTATGCCTACAAGTGCATACAACCAGACGCTTTGTAAGTTGTTTTTATTTTTATTTTTTTATAATGCGTTACTTGTAAAATTGAGGAGTTAAAAAAAAAAAAAAAAAAATACTTTGTGCTTCTTTTTCAAATAAAAAAAAAAAAAAAAAAAAAAAAAAACTTTTTCAATTTGTAGCAAACGTGTATTTATTCTTGGACCATCTCACCATGTTTACCTGCCTGGATGTGCCATCTCAAAGTGCCCAAAATACAACACGCCATTGGGAGATTTAATCATTAATCAAGAAGGTATAAACGTGTATAAAACCAGAAAAAGCATACATGATGAAAGACGATCCTTCAGTTTTACGAGAAGATAAGTCTAGAGAACTTTTATTAAGTATATATACTCTTTTTTATTTATTATTTGTTATTATGATTGTTTGGACTACGAAATATGTAGTCAACAAGACATTGGAGAAGACAGGCCAGTTTGGGTACATGTCTCAGGAGACGGACGAGGATGAACATAGCATTGAAATGCATCTACCCTATGTTTACAAGGTTTTTGAAAACCACTTGGAAAATGTCACTATCATTCCTATTCTAGTCGGCGCCCTGACAGAGACCTCAGAGAAACAGTACGGGAAACTCTTGGCTCCGTTCCTGGATGATCCCGAGAATCTCTTTATTGTCTCAAGCGACTTTTGTCATTGGTAAGTATAACTCTTTTTTAAAACAATAATCATGATAGTATAACGAGGATAGTGCTTGTGTTGTATTGTAAATATTGACCAATTATTTTTTTTTTTTTTTTTTTTTCAACTACAGGGGACAACGCTTCAACTATACATATTATGCTAACAACGATGGAATGGTAACCCAATATTTTGGAGCAGGCCGGGCACAGAATCCTACAGATCCCCAGATCTTTGAGTCCATTCGTAGGCTTGATCATGAAGGCATGGAGAAGATTGAGCAACAGAGCCATTCGACATTTTGCAGGTATCTGAATAGGACCAAAAACACCATCTGTGGACGACATCCCATTGGCGTGCTCTTGGCGGCATTGGAGGATGATATGGCCAAGGCCAAGGCCTCGGAATCTATCAAGAAATATAGAACTCGATTTGTTCACTATGCTCAATCGAGTAGTGTCAAGTCGGCTTCAGATTCCAGTGTTTCCTATGCCTCAGCATTTATTCAGCGCGAACAGTAGTACAGTAGATGTTCTTTCATGTTCACTCATCCTTGTCTTCAGAGCTACAAAATAATAAAAATAAATATTAAACGCTGCAATGAGGGCAAATGAAACTAATGAAATCAATAAATATCTGTCAGTAAACCCCTCGAAAAGGAACTTTTATTAGATTAACATTTATAATGACATGAGAATGAAAGACTAAATTGGTAAGCTGAAAGAATAGAAAAAAGAAAACGAAAAAAAAAAGAGAAAAAAGAAAATACAAAGAAGTACGAGCATGGGAAAACAAATTAGTAGAGATGATGAATGACTACATTAGGAGGGGAAAAGAAAAGGAAAAAGGATATAAAAAAAATAAAAAAAAAAAAAAAAAAAAATGGAGCTTATTTCTTGCCAGATTCATTATAGCCTTGAGAGCGTGGAGCAGATGCAGGTGCAGACAGTGGAGCAATTTCATTAGAAGACTGAAGCGATGGACTTGAAGACTTGGCCTCGGACTTGGATAAAGGCCAAGCTGTTGAAGGATTTAGAAGGCTGGTAGCTACCGCTGTAGTAGAAGAAGCCTTTTGATGATGCAACCCCTTGTTAATGGAGACAGGCACAGCGGGTGAACGACGTTTGTGAACCATGGATTGATGTCGCCGAAGTAACATTTGCGCCGAAAATCTCTTGCGACATCCATCAATGCCGCACTCGAGCTCCTTAGGCCCATGACGCTCCAAATGGCGTTCCAATTGGATGGCATCAATGAAAACCTTTTTACAGTCATCGTATGTACAATGAAAGGGTCGTGGCCGAGGGCCTGCAGGTGCAGCTTTGCCATTATCCTCTTGGCCTTTTGTTTGGCGAGCACTATGCTCGCCATCATCCGACCGACCTGCCCTATCAACATCCGCTCCACTCTTGATGTCCTCGGTTTTAGCTACCAGCTTCTTTTTAATGTTTCCTTTGGTGGAGCTGCGCTCTTCCGCTTTTGGCTGCTTGGTTTGCTTAAGTTCCGTAGACTCTTTTGGCTTTTTAGTAGGGGTTCGCGTCGTTATCTCCTCATCGTCACCATCGTCTTCATCGCTGTAGTCTCCACCAGATTGCTCTACCTCCACCCAAGTTCGAGTCTTGCGGTCTAGTTCGACAGGATCTACAACATCGCCCGAAGCCACAATCCGAGGTTCGCGTCTCCTGGACCGACCAGGACGTTGTCTTGTAATACCGGGTGGATTTTCCCACTTTTCAGAACGTCGCTTGTGGACCATGGACTGATGACGACGCAGTAACATGAGGGACGAAAATAGCTTACCACACATATCCAAGTCGCATTCCAACTCCTTGGGCCCATGGCGCTCGATGTGCCTCTCAAGCTGTAGAGCATCCACAAATCGTTTACCACAGTCCTCGATCTCGCAGATAAAGGGCCGAGGGCGGCCTGTACCCGTAGGTGTAGCTGGGCTGGCCTCGGCTGGCTGGCGGCGGGATCCAAAAGCAAAAGGCCCATCTTCCGTAAGAGTGTTGTCAACAGGAGTGGCTGGAGTTGAACCGCGTGGAGAAGAGGCTCGTGATTCGGATCGTACCCGAGTCAGTCTTTGCAACTTTTCGGACCTCTCCTTTTCCTTGCGCAATTTAGACTCTGTGCCATCATCCCTATACTCTCTATGGACCTTGAGTCGTTTTTCTCCAGGAAGATAGTCTTTATAGGAATGTTTGCTCTTGACTCCTTTAGCGGGTGTATCCCCGTGACGCCTCTTGTTGTCTATAATCTCTGGTTGCTCCAAGAGACCCTGCGGGTCCCGTGATTCCCTCAAGGCAAGGTCTTGGAGTTTCATCTTTCGCTTATGACGCGCACCATGGAGTGCCAGAATCGGATCTTCCGTCAATAGGTGATGGTTGTGATGATGGTGATGGCGATGATGGTGGTGATGCTGATGGCTCGCCTGTGGATTTCCTGTCATAAGATCTAAATCCATACGATCCGTATCTAACTCCATTGGTGCTGCTGGCTCATTCAGCATCATATCTTCCTCTATGGGAATGGTAAATGAACCATGCATGTCCAATGGGATGGGAAGAAAACGAATATCAAAAAGTCAGGCTCAGATAACATCTTCCTATTTGTTTCCATGCTCTCTAAACTTCCCCCCCACCCCAAAGTCCAAAGTACAATCCCCCTGTTGCTCAATTTTTTTTTTATTTTTTCCCGCTTTCACTGAAAGCTGTTTGAGTGATGATTATTCACTCAATTGAAATAAAATGTTTCTCCCTGTGTTCCTCTCTCCTCTTCCCCCGAGTATTCAAATTTCTTCCCGCCAAAAATGAATCTGCAGGTCGGAAAGTGAACACAAAAAAAAAAACAGGCTGATTAATTATAGTTACAGAAGTAATCCCCCTGTTTTGTTTTTTTTTTTTGTGTCCTGCTGATTGTGTATACAGGGGCAACGCGTTGGTGTAATTGAAACGAAAAATGTATACTTAGACAGCTATACAAAAAGGATGAAATGGGTCTGCTTTCAAAAGCACCATAAAACGCACGGGAAAAAAGGTAGCTTTTGTTTTAAAATAAAATAAAATAAAAACACATAGTTTCTCTCGTTGATTTCTTAGGATAGTTGAAGTGTGTATCATGTGCATTCTTAGAATCGACAACGTGCCTTGGAGAAAGTAAAAATGAGAGGGGTTTACCCTTACCTGAGAACCAGATGGGCATCATCATCTCGCCTCCAAGGGTCTTGACAGAAACTTGCCTACAGATCCATTTTCGAGGCGCGGAATCTTTGGTAATAGAATCCTTGACCCGGCTTGCACTTGTCATGGAAAAGCCCGTCGATGTGGTCATTCCAATAGGTTGTCTTGAAGTTGATGGGATATGATCATGATGACGGTGATAATGTTGGCCATGTCCATGACCTATAGAACCTCCCTGTCTCTCGAGACGATCACTTCCTACATCGTCCTTGACTTTGGACTTGTATTCACCCTCGGACATGGAGGGCCACTTACGAGAGCTATCGATGCCTTCGAGAGCTAGGCTCCTAGAGAATGATTCGTGAGACGTCATCAGTATTAGTTTCAAGATCTAGAGTGATCAGTGTAGCACAAACGAGGGTAACAACTGAGAAGACGTCGCTCATGCTCACACAACAAATGTTGATAGTGACCACTGATATCAGGAATTGAAAGAAGCGCTGGTGTTCACATTTGATATCCCATCAGTGTTAATGATGCTGAAGAAACAATATCAAGGATAATAAAAGGAAGAAAAGCAAGATTTTTTTTTTTTTAAAAAAAAAAAAAAAAAAAAAAAAAAAAAAAAAGTGAAAAAAAGAAGTTCGGATCCGTCCCAATCACCGTATATAAGGACCCAGTATTCAAGCTCTTATTGTCCTGAACGACAGACATACAAATCCCCGTACTATGTGTTCTTTCCCCCTTCCTCCCACCCCTAGTGCAAAGAAGATGGTACCCGGGCCAGGCACAAAGGATGAGATCAATGATCAAGGACCACTCAATGTCGAGTAACAATAATTATATAAAAAAAATTAACGAAATAATCCTTCCCGCCCATGCCAACAGTTTCACTGTGCCACCAGATGATAGGACCGTTTTGTCCACCCATTTCATGCATCCTCATGCATGGCAACTGGTCGTGTTTATATTATATACAATAAATAAAATAAATATAAAGCCCGATTGTATGCGCACGCATCTTTTTTTTTTTTTTTTTTTTTTTGCCTTCCCTTCTATCCATATCCATTTATCCAACTTTGAATATTTGTCTCTGTTCCTCTCTCAAACAACTTTAAAGAAAAGTGAAAAAAAAAAAAAAAAAAAAAAAAAAAGAAAAGGATAATTAAGATAGGAAGTATGGGAAATATGTATAGATGGGAAGTATGTATAGAATGGGAAGGAGTGGGACATGGGACGCGACAAACTTCCATTTTTTTTTTTTTTTTTTTTTTTTTGGCTTTGCACACGCAATACATGTTCTGTACCAATCGTCATTTACTGAACATGGTGTCAATTAATTGCATCCGAGAACAGACTGGGAAGGAAAAAAAAAAAAAAAAAAAAAAAAAAAAAAAAAAATTGCCCATTTCACCTGGGCAAAGTGTCTTATGTATGCGCCTACCCTTCACTCTCGCTTGCATTCGAGTCATCTTGGAGAGAAGCAGTGTTTTCAAAGGGGACTTCCCGACGCGGCATCTGTCGTGCGGCCGTGGCCAACACATCTAGACCCTGCAAAGGATGATCATGATACAAAACCAGATCATGGTGGTTTCGTCGGTGATGGTGATGAGGATTTTGGCTGTAATTATCTATGCTCATGGACTGAGTCGAGTCAACAGTATTGGTGTGGTCTTGACGATGTGCTAGATGCTGTAGACTCTTCCTCCGGACATCGTTCGACGAGGTTTTGACGGCGGTCGTAACATTGGGTTGACTGTGCGCCAGAAACTTGAGCTCCCTCGGAGACGAAGGTTTGGACTCTAGATCAGGATCTGATTCTGAATCTGAATTAGGATGGGATTCTACGGTCGAATCGAATTGCGATTCAGAATCCGAATGAGATTCGGCGACGGACGGACGTTTTCGAGCCAGTGAAGTCGTAGAAGGGCCGCGGCGCGTTGGGTCGAGAACTCTGCTGAAGGCATCATTCTCACTATTCATGGATAGTGAAGATGATAGGCTCGTAAGCTCATCTGCATCATCGTCATCAAGGATTTTGTGGAGTTGTAAGTGGTGAGGATGTTGTTTTAGAGTAGGTTGTATAGCATCATTTCTCTTTTGATCTTGGGATCTGAACTCATCCACGTCCATGGCTTCAGAGTGCTGTTGAACGTCTTGACGAAGTGTGCTGTTCTGATGATGGTTATTTGCAGACGAAAACGTAGTTGATGACAGAGTTTTGGGCTTTGATGCTGGTGTGGAGAGTGTTGAAGATATTGGATGGGAGAGGTGATCTGGTGTGACAAGTTTGGATGAGAGTGCAGATACAGGAGGGGAAGGTAATGAAGGTGAGGACAAGTGTGAGAAGATGGGAGTGATAGATGGTGGAGGGGGAAGAGAAGGAGGGCTATAAGATATGGATGTCTGGTTGAGAGATTGTGATTGTTGTGGGTGGGCATGGATATATGGCTGTGGTTGTTTCTGTGGTTGTGATTGTGGTTGAAATGGCGAGACAGAACCAGTCTGAGCTGGGGATTGGGTGTTGATGTCCTCCATTCTCTCTTTACTTTTTTTTTTTTTTTTTTTTTTTACAAGTTGATGATACACTTTTCTCGTTATCACCTTGGTTAAGTTATGATAAAGAAAAAAGAAAAAAGGAAAGACGTCTACGTCTGCTGATCTGAAGGAAGTAAGAGGTGAATTCGTGAACGGTGTTGATATTGTGGTCAGTTCAACAATAACAATAATGTGTTTTTTTTTTTTTTAAGAAAAAATAAAATAAAATAAAATAACTTGAGAGAAGAGTAGAAAAGAGGAGAAGAGAAAAGAGAAAAGGGAGAAGAGAAAAGAAGAGAAAAGTGAAGAAAAGAAATGGATGATGATGGTGATGATAGACAATTTTAACCACAAAGAAATGTAATGTCTGTAGTGGCCAAGAACCAAGGACAAAGAAGGAGCTAGTGGACAAAGGAATGAAAAGAAGTGGAAAATGAAATGAAGAAGAAGAATGTGTCTGTTGAGAAATAGGATCGAAAATAGGTGAATGGAAGATAGGGTCCAATGAAGAATATAAGAGTTGATTGCTAAAGGGGAGACAAGGAAGCAAAGTAAGGACGGAAATAAGACTATGAGATAACGTACAAGTGGCACATTAGAAAAACAGAAAGAAGAAATAAACAAAAAAGAGTGGATTGCGGATAAGGAAGGAAGGAAGGAAAGGCAGTGATGAAGTGAAAATAAAGATGGAATGTGGAAAGAAGAAGAAGAAAAAGAAAAAGAGGAAGAAAAGGAAAATGAGAAAATGAAGGAACCTTTGTATTGTATTGTGTTCTGTAGTCTATCCGGTACACTGATTTTAAACAGGAAGGAAGGAAGGAAGGAAGGAAGGAAGGAAGGAAGGAAGGAAGGAAGGAAGGAAGGAAAGAAGGAAAGAAGAAGAGAAAAAAAAAAAAAAAAAAAAAAAAAAAGGACTTGTCCTTTCTTCTTTCTTCTTTACTACTTTACTACCCACTTTGCTTATCAAAGCTATCTTTCCAATCTGCATTGACATTTAACACCAGATGTTGAACCTTGACACGTTGAACAACGAACATTAAGCATCCAACAAAGAGGAAAAGAAAGAAAAAAAACTTGTATGCATATTAAGACCAGATAACGTTGTGGACACATGCACACCATTCATGCAATTTTGCAAACGACTTCAACTCATGTTGACTGTGGTAAAACCATTCTTACGATCACACTTATTTCTCTGTTTTCTTTTTTTTTTTTTTTTTTAAAAAAGATTATTATGGCTATGAATCTATTTTTCTATGGGTTTTTTAAAGTTTTAAAAATGACACTGAGAGGAAAGAGGATAGTAGCAAGAAAGGAGCTATTAGCATTGACACTCTCTCTATCTCTGTCTCCCATGCTCTCTCTCTTTCTTTCTCTCTCTCTTTGTTGCTTATTTTATATATATCCTTTTTTCTTATTTTATCTTCAATTGTCTTGTGTAATCGGTTGACTTCATCTGGGAAATGAAAAAAAAAATTGGCGGGAAAATATAATCGTAGAATAGAATAAGACGGATGCAATTATACAATTATAAATGTTATATATATTTTATGAATATTATGAACATGTAATTATATATTATATATATATAATAATAAGAATTAATATAAAAAAAAAATATCCCGTGGTGGTATGGTGAATGCCCCCTGTCCCTCTTGTTCTCTTCATGCATATATTCGATCCCGAATGAATGTGTTGCTCATTCGCGAAGAATGAAAAAAAAAAAAAAAAAAAAAAAAAAAAAAGAAAACTCATGGTCTAATGATCATTGCATTCAAGTCCAAAGTTCCCTATTGCATAATGATTTAGGATATTTGCGAACACAACCAATATAAAATAAAATTAAAATGACTCCATAGAATTTATATACATATGCATGGCTTAAGAACAGACATCATATATATAATATTTATATGTTATCGAATACAGATAAATATGTATAACGCTATCCATGGTACGGAAGCAATTAAATAGCGGTAGTGCACACAACGCGAGAATTGTGGTTGTTTGAGAGGATCTGCACACACCATGCAGCAAATAATTTGAGCATTGCACACATTTGGTGAGATGTGTCACTAAGAACCTCTGGAACTAACTCATGCAGGAGAAAAGCGAAAAAAAAAAAAAAAAAAAAAAAAAAAAAAAAGACGTATAAATGTATAAATGTATGCATTCAACTTGGCTTGTCGACCAGATGAAATTTATACACACGCTTTTTTTTTTTATTATTATTATTTTTACCGCTTTAAATATACACATTAAAAAAAAAAATGGCGGCAAAAAAAAAAAAAAAAAAAAAAAAAAACAAAAAAACAAAACAAAACAAAACAAATAAATCCTTGGGTTTTCGCGGGGTAATGGGACAGGTAGGGGCCAGACCATGAGACATATTTCTATCCATGTTCGGCATACATTGGTTGGTGTATAAATTGTATAATTTTACTTTGTTGCCATCCATCATTCAAAATGTAAACAGCCGGTCGGAAAATGCGAAACAACAAATGCCATCCCGTGCCAGAGCTGGATAAGAGTGAAAACAATATGTATATCTAAAAAAAAAAAATTAGCTTAAAGAGTAGCACCAGCTTTGAGTCATCAAAACGGGTGATCAACAAAAAGAGGTCATCAGTTCGTCTTCTTACCCGCCAGAAAATTTACTTGAATACTACTTCACTTTAACTGACTAGTCCATAATATGCTGTGTGAATCTCAGGGTGTCTTGTACTCCAAATGTACAATCATTCACCACGAATAACACTCTCACTTTTATATCGTCTACTCATCAAACTGATGCTCATATTTCTGGAGTCGTGCTCACGAACAGGAAGGAAAGAAAAAAAAAAAAACATCCTTGCTTTCAATGATTTTTTTTTTTACTAGTAAAACTTTGAGTGGGACGGAATACCCATCTGTTGGAGAGAGGATACACACAACCGGATATCTGTCTTTAAAATAAATAAGAAATGGCGGGATGCAGCATGATGTAACCATCCCATTTTCTCATGGAAAACGCGTGCATGCATGGTATCGAAGCTGTGCTTGGCTACTTTTTATATTTTCATTTCATCAATGATCCAAAGATTTTTTCAGACACAGCGTCTCTTTGTTCTATTTTCCTTCGTTGTAAATTATTGGTGTTCGACTATTATATATATATATATAAAATATTTTTTTGTTTTTTTTTTTACACATCTGTTCCTGCAGCAAACAAAATCGCATGCAAGACGACATCATCAAACAGAGGAAACGATAAACCAAATGAGGTTTGGTCATTTCCAAAGCTTTATTTCATGTCAACAGCATCGTTTCTGATCTGTGATTTAATGGATTTCCTTTTGGAATGGGTCGGATCCAAATTATTCCACTTAACCTTTCCTCACTGCTATTAGGCATTACAGACAGAGATCTGGCCGTCGGAGTGATCGCTATGACTATATCTAGCTGTAACTAGAAAGTGCTCTTGGGATACCCTCGGCTCCCAGCAATGGACCATACGACTTCTGAAGGAAGCTCCTTCTACATGTTACAGTTGCAATTCTCCTGGCTCTCCTGAAAGTTATAAAGCGGTGAGTATATATAATCGATATCAACCAGGCAACGTCTTATATAATGACTATCACCTGTCATCTCCCGATTGACACTCTCAGTCATCATGAGCGCTATACCTAATCAGTACGGGATACAGTCAGGAGCATTGGTGTGAGAACGTCTCCCAGGGGTGGATATGATACTAGCACAACTAGAGAAGACCTGTCCTGAGCTTTTTCATCTTCACTCTGTCGTGTCTCCATTAGAAAGATAACTCGACACTTCAGCTTAATTCTTCTGAAAGAAACGTGATTTCTCCCTCAAATCAATCTTCAAAAATCGCTACTCAAGAGCGAACATTATGATTTTGTCCTCACAGTTTTACAAGGCAGCATCTCCATGTTTTTAGAATCAGTTTGTACGATTACAACCAAGGAGGCATAAGAATAATATTTCCACACATGGTTGCTCTCCTCTATCCTGAATTTGAAAAGATTTTTTGCAATTTGGGTAGTTTTTTTTACGTCTGTTTTGTTCGCAAAATAAAATAGCTTATTTCTTTATATTTGCTGTGATATTTCTCAAAGCAATTCTGCTTTGCTTTCAAGCAAAGAAGAGTCTTAATGTAGATACTTACAACCCTGCAGTATTCACATGCCATCTAGTCTTAGCATCCCTGTCATCACTTTCTTTAGTTCTTATCGGAAAATAGAACCCTGGTAGATGTCGACGAGGGCTTGGAAGAGAGTCTTTAATACCTTGAAAGTAGCCTCCGGAGACTCATCAGTTTCTAGGTTCCTCCTTGAATTCCTTTGCTCGATGACAGCTTGGGACTTAGATAGTAATAAAAGTTGGCCTACAAGCTTAAGGCGAAATTGGCAATATCAACCTTTTTTTTTTTTTTTATCTGTTCTTGGTACATCATAGTATATATAGAAGAGCGGCACCCAAGAACGACTGGGTCTCATATACACACTATTGTATTGGCGAAGTTGATCTGCAATATCAACTCCACCCGAAGTGAAGAATTGTGAAAGCAAAAGCGAGTTTCCATTGTGATTGTAGGTGATACTAAAATCCACTCCCTCATCAAACAATGTGAGTTCATCTTCAAAGTATGAGGGACAGAAACCCTTGTAGCCATCAAGTTGGGATTGATACCCTTCATCATCAACAGTGTATTGCTGATCCGTCGTGTTCTAGATAAAAGTTGAAGGGAAATAGCACAAAAGCCTACATATAGTGGTATGAAAGCGTAGAAAAGTGGTACTTTATTGCTTTTCTCTCTCTCACTTTGACTTAAATTCCTCAGAAAGACATGAAGGCATAGTTTCAATGTATTAACCATCCTCATTCTCGAATGAACGAATGAAAAAATAAGCTTATAGTTCGGCCATCGCATTAGAATGTGCATGCCGAATGAATCATAATGAAATACTTCTCAATGCACCCCTGTGATGCCAGAGCTCAAGTTCTTTTAATTTAGCTTAAGGATGGATCGCAATTAGTAAAGTTTTTAATAAAAAGTTGTGACCAAAAATGGCTGCGGTTCAGGATAAGGCAGAGGGTCAAGCTTGTCACTCTTTTTGGTTAGTCCTTTTCAATTATAAGAACTTTGTTAAGTAAACCATTTATATTTGAAAGAGTCTAGCCAAAAAGAACGACAAGCTTGACCCTCTGGGATAAGGGATGTCATAGCCACGTGAGACGGGATTCAGCCAATCAATTCTTGCATTGAAAAGAAATAGAGACATCTATGTGTCGTCGTCTATGTTACTCTCTAAATATCTATTTTTCCTGCGCAAATTCTGTTACAAGTTTCAAGAATTCCTCTGGTTTCTCAGCATGTGCTACCACAACAGAAGCCGGAAAGAAAATAAACAGTAAATAAGCAGTACAAAAAAAATAAAATAAAAAGGCATCTTACTGTACTCATCTCCAAGTGATAATCATAGCCTCTAGCTCAAACTTACTCCAATGCCCAGCTTCTAATCCTTCGATCCTTGCATTAGGGAAGAGCGACTTGATCAGCTCGATCCCCTTCTCAGTGATGTAGTCAGATTTGTTGCCTTTGATGAACAGAGCCTTGCCACTGTACTCAGCTTGTCCTGGAACAAAATCGAATTGGCCCAGCTTGCTCAGTGAATTACCAATGGTTTCAAGCGGAACACGAAAGTTGAATGTGTCGTTCAAAGTATCCCGTTTCAAATTTGTCAGCAAAAATTGACGAACTCCCACATCCTAAAAATAATGAACTTTAGTAACATTAAGAGTACGAAGGACAGTAATGCACCTTGGGGAGTTTTTTTTTTTTTTTTTTTTTTTTTTTTCTTGTTACACAAATCAACTTACGGGAACTGCTTTTTTTAGGATATCATCTGCTTCACTTTGTCTCCTAATGCGGGCTGCTTGGATCTCCTTCAAGGATTCTACATACTTGGCGAATTCGGAAGGGATCTTTGCATTGATAGGGGCTATATCCACAACGATCAGGCGATCTATTGGAGTTTGGTTTAATGCAATGGTCATAGCTACCTTGCCTCCCCTTGTTTTTGGATGAAAAGCATAGTAAGAAATATCACTGTGTCAATGACCATAAAACACCTACAGATCCTTTTCTTTAATTATACATGCAGTGCCTCCGAACTCGAGATTAAGGTTCGATGCATTTGAATTAATATGCAACTGGGTTGATTCTGGTCAACCTCAACTCTTCTCAATTTGTTCCAATGCTTACATGGAATGACCAATGATAATAGGGTTTTCTAGGTTCCGTTCTTTGAGGAAATGAGCGACGTCTATCATCATATGACTGTAATCATGCACTTGGGAGTGTCCACTCTCTCCATGATTACGAAGATCCTGCGATCAAATAAACAGCACATTAGTAAATAGTAATAGGATAGATCAATATTTAATGCGCAGATGTTCTATGGTCTGAGAGCGTGAGTAGGCGCTACTGCTTTCCCGTAACGGCTTCCGTTGCTCAACGCCAAGTGTATATGAATGCGTATGTGAAAAGAGATAGTGACATTTGAGATGCGTAGAAGAAATGTTTAGACATGAGCTGGGAAAGTATGTCAAGGTATATAGGGTTGAGAAGTATTAATTGAAGATAGACAGACATATCCTCATATCGATCTCAATGTATCAGTTCACTTAAAAATATATATTTGAAAAGATGCATAAATGAATGACTCTTTTCCCTGAAAAAAAACTGCATATTTTGTTTTTACAAAACCCTTTACCAATGCAATGACTTGAGTATTAAGCCGAGAAGCCATTGCTTTAGAGAGTGATTTCCAATTTTGTTTGGACCCAAATAATCCATGGAGGATGACAATAGGCTGAGATTTTGCTGCTTCTTGAGGTACTGGTTTGGGCACATCGGCGAAGGACAGTGTTACTGGTGAAGAAAGGTTTGTAGAGGTAGAGAAGGGTCGTGCAGCGGCAATAGCGATAGTAACAGTCTGCGGTGTACGAAGGAATCCCCGCAGAGGGAGGGTCTTGAAGATAGGGGATAGCATGTTGAGTGTTCTTAATATTAGAATGAAAAGAACAAAGGAAAGGATTAAGGAACAAAATAGGTGAAATAAAAGCCACTGTCTGAGTTTTTTTTACGTCTGTGCGGAATGACAGTGTAACAGTATACATGTATATACAAGTGAAAACACGATCCTATCAAATCATGTCATCATAATTTTTTGATTCACTAAATTTGTCATTCTTCTTTTTGCTTCTACAATCAAAAGTCAGTCCCAACACTATAAAAAATAAAAAGACACAAATTCCAATGGGACAATCATCCTCATCTCTCTCTCCCGAAATGGAATCTACTCTCAAGGCCGAAATCGATAACATCATTAGTAATGTTAAATAAATCAAAAAAAAAAAAAAAAAAAAGATGAGTTCTCCCATCACTTTACTGATACTAATTTTTTTTTTCTTTTGTATTCTCACGAGTAGATAGTCATGATGTGGTCATGTTCTCAAAGAGTTATTGTCCATACTGTGCCAAAGCTAAGGCTCTCCTCGCTCAGCATGGTGTGAAGGTTTTTATTATGGAGCTCGATGATGTCGAGAATGGTGCTGCTATCCAGGCCTATCTTAAGGAGCTTACTGGCCAGCGTACTGTCCCCAACATCTTTATCAATAAGGAGCACATTGGAGGCTGCGATGATCTTTTCAAGTTGGAGAAGAGCGGTCAGCTCAAGGCTCTACTTGCTAAATTTTAGACACAATCCCATACAGTCAAAAAAGAAAATAGTCTCTATACTATTTAGTGATTTCCTTACTCTTGTATTCATAAACGAACTTCTGAACTTTAGAAAAAAAAAAAAAAAAAAAAAAAAACTTGTTTTCTAACCATTTTTTGACGAGGCTAGTTAAAGTAAAAGAGCTCAATTTTGGTGAAATTAAAACATTGAGTCGGAAATCAAAAGGATGGACGACATAATAAGAGCATTGCATTGACATGCGTTTAGAAATCAGTGTCGAGTGGGAGGGAAATAGACGGAAAGCAATGAAAGGATTATGAAGTACAGACAATTGAGCAAGAAAGAGAAGCATTTCGCACCCAGAACTTCTTTGGTATTCATGTCCCTGTGCCATCGCTGCATCCATACGTACATCTATATTCATATTGTTGCAAAATTTAGGGGCAGATGTGGTAGGAGATTTAGGTCGTTTTGGTGGATTATGAAGCCGGTCACTTCCAGCTGCAGATAGATAAATAATTCTAACACAATAAAAGAACACACACACTACTCAAAGACTGGACGAGAACAGTCAGTACTCAAATGGCTCTTGTGTAAAAATAAGGAACCTTTAATGATCTATGGCTACTAACGACGAACGTTGTGAGGGCTCTTTACCTGGACGAGAACAGTCAGTACTCAAATGGCTCTTGTGTAAAAATAAGGAACAAGGAGCCAGATTTTCCTGAGCTGTTGCTCGTTAAATAGTTGGTGGCGAACCCTCTACACGTGACTAAAACTAAAACCAACACCCCCACCAGCTGCGAAGTTCGGCTCCGCCAAGCCGCAGCTCAAAAAGAAAGGAACTCATTGTGCTGTTTGCGCTTCTACCACCTTGACTCTTGCTACCCCGCATTTTGGTCATTGCATCATTGTTCTTGTCACCCTTTGGTTCGCCTTGGCATCGACCAAGGAAAATTTTCTTTCTTCGGCCAATCATTTTGATCCGTGATCACGCCATTACTTCCACATGATGATGTTGCCATGGACATAAATGTTGGTTCATTCCTCCATTCCCTTTTTTTTTTTTTTTTTTTTTTTTCTTTTTTTTCATTCGCAACTCCTTCCTCCTTGCCCTGCTTGAACTACTTCATCGTCATCATGGCCCGCACTGTTATTAAGAAAGACGAGGTTCCTCCTTGCCCAAGACCAACCACTTCCACCAAGACAATGCTTCCCTCTTCGGACAAGAGCTTAAGTCTGTCTTTGGGCACGTCTCCAGAGTCGCGTCCTGCTGCCACTTCTCACTCTCCTATCACTCCTTCGACCCCTACCACTCCTCCTGCTTCTGCTTCTTCTTCTACTCCTGCCGTTGTTCCTGCTCCTGCCGTTGTTCCTGCTCCTGCCGTCGTTGTCACTCCCCCTTCTTCTGCTTCTCCTGAGGTGGTTGCCCTTACTGACCACGAGGTTGGCCCTTCCTCTGTTTCGCCATTTGCAGCGGAGAAGTCTTCTCCAGAATCTCCTCAGTCCCAGACAGTTCCCCCCCCCGCTCGAGAGCTAAATAAGCGGTCAGCTGAGGCCTTTCAAGACATAGACGAGCCAATTGAGAAACGCGTACGGGCGAAGTATCTTCTTCACGGCGAGGTGGCATTCTCCAGAGGCTTGGCTGACCAGTCGCGTCTTCGCGAGAGGCTTCGTTCACGGAAGGTGCAACTTGCGCCTGAGGAGCGTCACGAGATTGAGCTTGACCTGTCCTTGGCGACAAGGGATGTGGAGATTGGATTGGAGTGCCTTCGTTTGCTGTGTCCTCCCGCCCCCGACCCAGACTTGGCTGGTGTAATTGATCTGGCGCGAGAGGTTGTTCGGTGTCGGCGTAGTGGGGATTCTTCTCAGTAGCTCTCTGTAGGTTCTCAATAAAATCATCTTCCCATAATCGTTGCCTTTGAGTTGCGAGCTTGAGGAAGTCTCCATTAATTGTTTCTACCCCATCCTTTGTGCCATAATGCGTTCGACCCGTCTTGATCCCATATGATCCCTTTTCATTCGCCCAGACTACTTCAAATGGACCTAACCAACGCGGCTCCAGCTTGCGTCCAAAGCCTGTGACGAAATCCAAATTGAACATGTAAACCCTTGATCCTACTTCGAACGATTGTGGGCGAACACGTCGATCATAGTAACGTTTCATCCTGTCATTGGCATTAAGCTTGCATGAGTATGCATACTCACGGATTCCCTCTCTTCTTACGATAAATCTCGCCATGCTTTCTTCTAGGACTACATCGTTCTCTTCCGGTGCCTCTGCTGAAACGAGGAACTTGTCGTCCGCGAACAGTCGCCGTAACGCTGACTGTCCTGTGTAGCCCATAAGTGCTTCCATTGGCGACACTCCTGTGCTCCTAACGACTCGACAATTCACGTCGAATACTGCTTTCGGTAGGAATGCATCCCAATCCTTAGATCCAGCTGGCAGTACTCTCCTCAGTCGCTCCTCGATAAGCTTATTTGTCGCCTCGACCTGTCCCTGACTTTGCGGATGCCTTGTCGAACCAGTGACGTGCTTGATCCCCCAGAGGTCACAGAAAGTCTTGAATTCGTTACGAAATGCGGGGCCTCCATCCGATCTAATCATAACAGGGAGCCCGAACCGACAGATAATCTTCATAAATAGAACAGCTAGGACGCCTTGCGCGCCTTTGTTGGCCACTGCATGTGCTTCAGTCCACTTGGTGAAGGAATCTGTGAAGACGACTATGGTGGTCATCCCCCTAGGCGTTTCGACTAAGTTCTCAATCAAGTCAACGAAGAGAACTTCAAATGGGAACTCGGAGACCGTAGGATGCAACCTGTTATGTTTCACTCGACTTCCAAATTGCTGGCAACGGCCGCAAGACTTGACCCAGTGGAATACATCCCGTCTCATCGTTGGCCACCAACACACGTCACGAACTGTTGCTAGGGTAGACTCTGCTCCATAGTGACCGCCCTTGTCGTGTGCCTCCTTCAGCACACCCTCGACTTCATCCTCAACTACGCACCTCTTCTCTCTGTTGTCGGCATCTCTATACAGTAGGTCACCTTCCTTCGTCAGTCGAAACCTGTATGCCTGTCTCTTGATCCTCCTCATTTCAACTTTGTCTTCTAACTCCAGTCTCATCTCGGCTAGGTACATGTAGAAGTTCGCGTACCATTGGCTCGCCAGCCACTTTTCTCCTGTGGATTCTGCCCTTCGGCTCAGACACTCTGGCACCTCGTCATCGATGTCATCCGTGGCTATTCCTTCCGACATAATGCGACTCATCCCGTCTGCATTGCCGTTCTTCGTACCTGGTTTGGTCTTAATGACCAGCTCGAATTCCGACAGAATCATCTGCCACCGCGCAGGTCGACCAGTCAGATCAGTCTTGGAAAACAACCATTTGAGTGGCGCATGGTCTGTGTAAACGACAACGGACCTACCCAGGATGTAAGGCCGAAACTTCTTGACGGCTATGACAACGGCGAGGCACTCTTGCTCAAAGGTAGAGTAGTTGCGTTCGGCTCCTTGAAAGGTCTTCGAGTAAAAGTAGACCGGTCTCAACTTACCCTCCTCATCTTCTTGTTCTAGCACTGCGCCCATAGCGTATTTGCAGGCGTCACACGAGACCACCCAATCCTTCTCGAAATCTGGAGCCTTAAGTACCGGAGCTTGAATTAACTTGGCTTTGAGACCCTTTACTGCGGCCACCTGTTCAGGACCCATGGTGAAGCTTGCACCTTTCTTGAGGAGCCTCGTCAGCGGCTCTGCAATCTGAGCGTAGCTTTCGACGAACCTTCGATAGTAGCCCGTCAAGCCCAAGAATGCACGTACATCTTCCTTGCTACGTAATGGGGTGAAATTCTTGACCTTGTCAACTTTGTCTGGCATGACCTCAATTCCATCTTTGCCGACCACGTGGCCAGTAAACTTCACCTTGTCATACCCGAAATGGAGCTTACTAGTCTTGTACTTGACTCCTCCTGCGCGAGCTGCCGCAAACGTATGATCGAGGGCTCTCAAATGCTCTCCCCAGGTCATCGTGCGCACGCACACATCGTCCATGTACGCCTCAAGCACTCTTCCGATAAGGTCTGAGTACACTTTTCTAACGAAGCGACTGAAGGTATGTGGCGCGTTCTTGAGCCCAAATGGCATTACCTTGTATGCAAACGTCCCAAAAGGCGTACGGAAGCCAAGATACTTGACATGCTCTTTTTTGATGCCAATCACGTAATAACCTTGAAATCCGTCCAGGCTACTGTAGTACTCGAATCCGCCTAAGTTGTCAAGTATTTCCTCGATGTTTGGCAGTGGCCAGCTCTCCCTTTCGGTAACCTTATTTAGGCCTATGTATGCGACGCACTTGCGCAAGGATCCGTCTTTCTTAGGAGCAAGACTCAGCGGCGCGCACCACTCGCTCTCCATCTCTATGATTTTTCCTGCCTTAAGCTCATCATCAACACTCTTCTTAAGGAAGTCAAGCTCCTTCGGCGAGTACCGTTTGCACCATCCTACGTACACTGGCTTGGCGCCTGGTTGAATGTTGATCTCATGTTCTAAAATAGACGTCACTTCGAGGTCCTCAAGGTTGGTAGTCAGCCTGTCCTTATTCCTTTCAAGTAACTCCACAATCTGTCCGTACTGCTCATTGGACAAATTTGGGTTGATGTCCACGTTGACTCCGTCAACCGCGAACGGCTGCCTTTTTACGCGAGCATCGTCATTCTCGCACTGTATCTTGCTAGAGAACACTCTTGCGGTCATCGCCTGCAGATCCGGGTCACCGACCTCTATTGTCTTCACTCTCAAGGCTCTGTACCCTGCATCAGCATCGGATTCTTCCGTCTCGTAGATTGATTCGTCATCCTCATAGTCGTCGTACTCATCATCATACTCATCGTTCTCATCAGACAAGTACGTTGATGTCGTAGGCTGAGGGGTTGAGGCGCGAACATTTAGACCGCCACCAAGGGTGATAGTCCTTCCCTCACTCTCCACGTAGTACACGATACCGTTGCTCCAATCAGCCTTGGCTTTCAGCGCCTTGAGCCAGTCATCGCCAAGGAGGAAGTCATATGTGCCCTTACAGTCGATCACTCCCATCGACATTCTCAAGGGGATCCCGGACACATAAATATCGATAGGTCTTGTGCGGCCCGCAAGCTTCTGGAAGGACCCATGGGCCAATAGCACCGCACGAGTAGCAGGCTCTAACTTCAGTCCGAGTGCGTTTGCCACATGTAGGCCCATCATAGTATGGTCATTGCCTGGATCAATAACGGCGTTGTTGAAGTCTCGTCCCAAGGCGGTGACGGTCGTGACATCACCTTTGCCACCTTGAACGTTCCTGGCCATAGCTATTGCTGACTGACTCCTCTTAGGCTTGCTTCTTCTTGGAGGGGCATGGCGGGCCCAGGCCTCGGTAACAGCTGCCTTGAGTTGCACTGCCATCTTTCCACGGTACTTGGAGTGAGTGGCCAAATCAAAATTCAATCCTTCGACCGCATCAACGAACACTGGATCAGGAATGACACGCTTCCTGGTACGCTTTGGCGTCGCATTTGGAGCTTCTGCAACATTATTCTCTCGCCCGTCGACCGCTCTGTCATCAAAAGTCACTGTCTGGAAGTGGGGGTCCCCAGAAGGTTGCGCACTACTAGTGGATGCCTCAGCCTCCCACTGCATTCCTCGGACAGGTGGAGTAGTGCCTCTCGTTTCCTCTCTTCGTTGAGACGATGGACCTGCAGGAGTGCCTGTCCTCTCACTGCGACGTCGCTGGGCACCTGTCGAATTTAATCGCTGTGGCTTAGTCGTGATAAATGATTGGGCGACATTAGTGGCGGAGATTTCTAAACTTTGCACTCTTAGCGAGGAGTTAGTTTGAGTGGCCAATGGGACGCTATTGGCGCCTGTGGCGGGGCTTCCTTGTTCCTTAGTGCAAACCTTCGAAGTATGGCCTCGCTCGCCACATCGGAAGCATTCCACCAATGGGCAGAACGACAAGAGGTGCCCCTCTTGATTACATTTATGGCAGGTTCTACGGGCCATAGGGATAGCCTGCTGACTTCGAACTTCGGCGGGTTGGAGCACGGCATTAGGTCTAGCCTCCACTCTAATATGCTTGGCCAATTCAGAGGAACCAAACACTCGCCTCGCTACAGCCGGGCTCATTCTTGAGATAGTCTGAGCGATTCGCGCCTCCGGAGTTCGCTCCTCGGCAGCAAGGGTCCAGGCTCCGAACATGTCTGTTAATTCGTCTACGCTTAATTGATTAACTTTCTCTTTGTCGTCTTTGAAGTCCGCTAGGAAGCCAGAGTAGTGCGTCCTCGGCACTAGGGTCGATCCAAGCAGAACATTCGTCTCGATTGGTGCAGCATGCTCAGCGTTGCTGCGAGCTATGACACGGCTCTCAGTGGTGTCAATGCCCCAACGATTTCCTTCAACCAATTGTGTCACTGATTCGAAGGTTTCCTTCAAGGTCGCAGGCGCTTCTTTGTTCTTGACCTTGAAAGGATGGTCTTGCCTCAAACCCTTGCAAAATCTGTACGCCAGTAGACGCTCGGTGGCTGTTGGGATCTTGTACGGCTGTGCGTCGCAACCAGACTCTGGGTCGAGGAGTTCCATGGTAAGTTTCATTCGTTGTACATAGTTGGCTGTCGTCTCATCTTCTCCTTGCTTAATAGAATGCAACTCGTCCAGGGTGACATCCTGGCTTCTAGGGGTAGAGGCCTCCATGATGAAATCGCTGACGAACTGGCTCCAGGCACCATTCGTCTTGTTTGTCATCCTCCAGCGCCTGATCCAGCGTTGGATCTTGCCTGTCGCCTGCCTCTCGACGAACATCAACTTGTTGCTCAGGGTTTCTCCTTCGATAACACCTCCAAAATCGCTGATCCATGTCGCGGCGGTTAGACCCTCAGCCTCTGCCGACGGCCACTTCGGGATCATGGTAAGAAGAATCGATAAATTGGAAGACATTGTAGCTGCCACCCCCTGCGTAGATCACCAGAAATATTGTTGCAAAATTTAGGGGCAGATGTGGTAGGAGATTTAGGTCGTTTTGGTGGATTATGAAGCCGGTCACTTCCAGCTGCAGATAGATAAATAATTCTAACACAATAAAAGAACACACACACTACTCAAAGACTGGACGAGAACAGTCAGTACTCAAATGGCTCTTGTGTAAAAATAAGGAACCTTTAATGATCTATGGCTACTAACGACGAACGTTGTGAGGGCTCTTTACCTGGACGAGAACAGTCAGTACTCAAATGGCTCTTGTGTAAAAATAAGGAACAAGGAGCCAGATTTTCCTGAGCTGTTGCTCGTTAAATAGTTGGTGGCGAACCCTCTACACGTGACTAAAACTAAAACCAACAATATTGGATATTATTGGCATTTTACATTTGATTAATTGAAACTGTATTCTCGACCTCCAAATGAAAGTGACAATTGCACCTCCTTTCTTTGTCTGAAATCTTCCACTGCTTCAAATCTTTTCCTACGCTCTTCAAGACACTTCATTCTTAATTGCTCAATAGTCTTTCCTCTTCCTCCTTTCTCTTCTTCCCTTCCTTTCTAACTTTCTCCATACTTCCTTCATTTTAGTCCAGTTACTCTTTCATTCTTTCTATCACTTGATATTCCTATCTCTCTCTCTATCTTTCTCTGGCCACCTTTTCTGGCGCCCCAATTCTCTACAACGCTTGTCTCTACGTCCATGGCAGCCGTCTTTATTCTCTGTCCCCCTTCACTAATAATCAATAATCCAAGCAATTCATCCTTCTCAACTTGACACTAAAACAATCCATAACATTAGCCAAAGATTCAACATCACTAATATCAGCTGTTCATACCTGAGTAACCGCAGACACAGAGCAAAGCCAACAGGGACAACATTAGCTTCAGTAACTCTAGTTAATTAAACCCGAATCTTAACAGTGGTTTACAATCGCTAGATGAATCATCACAACTCGTACAATCCGACTTCTATTGCATGATCCATTTGCGTCCTCAGGATTAAACCTATTCCTCTCATTCTTTTTCTCTTTCTTTCTTTTTTTTTTTTTTTTTTTGTCATCTCCTTCCCACGCTCACCTTCATTTATCCATTCTCAATTGAATCACTTCTCCACATTCCGCAAGCGTATTCAGCTTTATTTATTTATTTATTTTGACGTACACGACTACGTTGAAAGTTCTGACTTGTTATTCGTTACAGCAAACATTCATTGGATGGAACTATGGCTCAGCAAAAAGTATCTTTCAAGAAATGGTGGAAGAATATCACAGGAACTAAGGCAACAAAAGGTATAGTGGCAAAAACACCTGTCGCCGATTTATTTAATGTTTCTCCGGAAATGAGATCTTTTCTATGCAATCAAAAGTGGAATTGGGCTGTCCTCAACAAGGATTCACTCTCTCTGGGCTGGAGTAAATAGGCACTGCATGAATGGACATTGTATTCCCTAATGATTTTCTGGACAATGGCAGTGCCAGCCATTCGCCCTTGTTGATTACTGTTTTCCATTCACACTTTGCCCATCTTTCGCATTCTCGCATACGCACATGTTGTCTTTTCACTAAATCAATGGCAATATCTTTCTGTTGACACTCATCGACACTCAGGTACCACTCAAGGAAGACCAGATTGATAGTTTTTGCATTCATGCGGAGACTGGATTCAATATATAAAAAAGGGCACAGGGACACTGCCCAGGTGGGACGATGTTTATTTATCTCAGACATACAACCTTAATACTCTCGATTTAATAATTCGAGCATCGCCAACACAGGGGTATCAACCATATATGTGTGTGTGACAAGGCCCAGCTTGGGGGCAGCCTCAAGTGAACAAGTGAAAGATTATCTGAAATCGTATAATGAGAGAGTGATCTATGAACTTGCCAAGGATATTAACAGGGTTTTGGTCCAATGTGGGCGTTCCTTACTTGAATATGGAGTCATCAAAAAAGAGTGTTTGAGAGGGAGCCCTTTCCTAATCAGAGAGTAGAGAGCCTGTATAAAATAGTGATGATGGCAGTAATGACACAACCACACCGGATAAATTAGTAAAGGAAAATTATCGTCTGACACGTCTCTTGTCTGTATGTATCGCGTAAAGTAGGACTTTTTCATGTCGAGCTCGTTGACTCCATCGTCTATGCAGGAGTGCCAGTGCAATACACGGTTAATGGCCAAACGCGGTGTCAGGGATATATTCCCACCATAGTTTCAAAATGTGGCTGGTACTTGAAAGAAAACGGTAAGCTCAAGCGACGCATCCATGGTGTATAATTCATTAAAAATGCAAACAACAGTAACCAACTTCTCAGAACATGGCATTGTTGCTCCTAAAACCAATGATTATACAGCCACAAAGGCGCGAGGCATCTTTCGAGTCAGCGGGTCTGCTAAGCGCGTATCGGAGCTACAGTTGATCTTTGATACACCGCCAAAATATGGGAGTCAACTGGACTGGACCGGCTACACAATCCATGATGCATCAAACGTTTTCCGTCGATACCTTAATCATCTACCAGACCCAGTCATCCCATTGGAGTTCTATGAGCGGTTTCGGGATGTTCATCGTAAGCTAGCAAACAACAAAATCTTCGTCTGACAGAAAGTATATAAAATTGTATAATCAAATGTTATCTAAACTAAAGTCGTTTTTTTTTTTTTTTTTTTTTTTTTTTTTTTTAAAAAAAAAAAACAGGGAATTTGACAGACGAAGAGGAACAGATTGCTGCATATCAGGAGTTAATCAGTAAATTACCTCCACCACACTCTTGTCTCCTCATGTACTTACTGGATCTATTGGCTCTTTTCGCCTATCACAGCGAAGATAATCTCATGGATTCAAAGAATCTAGCTTCTGTTTTCCAACCCGGAGTCATATCACATCCGAACCATGCCATGTCTCCTGGAGAATACATGACCTCTGCAGCAGTACTAAAGTTCCTCATCGATCATCAAAGCAGTTTCACTATGCCTCAGCCCAACATTGATGAAGAAGATGAGGAAATGACTAATTTTGGATTAAAGGACCAGCAACCTCAGCACCAACATATGATCCCAAATCGTGACAGTTTTAGCTCAGTATTCCGAGCAGGCGGTTACGTAAACGCATCTGATCACGAGCGCATTCACAACTCAATATCAGGCCGTGGTATTAGTTTTGAAGCAGAGGATGCAGTGCGCATTTTAAATCCCGAAGTCAGGCGGCAACACTCGCTTCATAAGCCTATTATACCGCATTCAACACTGCCTGGAAACCCACCACAGAGGAGCAAATCGACTAATTCCAGTATAAGCAGCCGTCATAGCAGCCAGTCTGGAATCTTCTCAAATTCATTTTTGGCACGACGGCGGTCGAGCAGGCACTCGAGGACGGGGTCTAAGACCCTCGGAGATGTAGAACAAGACCTTTCAGATATACCCGAAAAACTCATTTTGGTTGAACAAAAAGAAAAAGGGAAAGATCACACACGACCTTTGACGCCTCGCGACTCTATGGTCCGCAGAGCTGTAACATCACCAATAATAGGGTTAGATGACAATAACACTGAACTGTCCTCCCATCATTCACGACGAAAGCATATGAAGGGAGATGGACACCGCCGCGAACCATCGGTTTTTTGTCAAACAATTGAGGTTCAGTACACAATAAACAAACCACCAACATCTATCCGTTCACATTCTTCATTCGTGGGGTCACCACGAAGCGAACGTAGCGTTCAGCCAAATAGCGATCCTTTGTCGGGAGGAGGTCAGGGTCGGGATGGTCCAAGAGGCTCATTTGTTTCTACAACATCACATGTTCTCATCCCTGACCAACTGATGGAGCATCGTGAAATGAGCCCCCATCCCTCTCAACAGGGCCCACAAAGACCAACCCCTGGACAGAAGCGAACATCTATACCCTCTAGACATGGGCTTCAATCAACCCAATCATCCTCAGCTATAGGATACGATGCGGCAACCTCTCAACACCCTACCAATCCAAGAATGCCAATCCTCCGGACTAAAAGCAACCCAGGAGAGTTAGCAAGTATAACTACTAAAGGGATGTCCCATATACCACAAGGATCCTATAGTAGCGGTAGTCAGGCAATTGGAAAGTTTAAGGGTTTGTTTAGTACCAAGAACCGCGATCATGACTCCGTCAATTCCCCACGAGATGGAGATAACAAGGATGAGGAAAAGGATAAGAAGTACGAATCCTCGACCACAGATAAACAAAGGAAATACAGAAGCCAAGAAGTGACGCCAAATCATTTGCAGCAAGGACTTTCGTCAGTAGTAGCAGGAATGAGGAGTGCACCTGTCCGCAGTATCATCAAGGAGCATGAAAGTGGCCACATTCAGCCTCCACCAACATTGCCTCAGCCTCAACAGCAGCGCACAAAGGCCATGCCGCCTCCAAGGCCACCGCCTCCTGGGCCGGAGGGCTCGTTAATGGATTTCTTGGACCCACCGCAGCGTCTCGGCGACCAGCACTCTGGACACTCTTCGCCTTCTGGAGGGTCACGGTCAGCATCGCCGGCGCGCGTCCCTTCGTCACGTCAACCTCTTTCAGCTAACGCATCTTTTACCTCGACATCATCTGCCAGATCAACGTCGAGCATTGATCGATTGCACCAAAGAAGGGGCCCTCTGCATCAGGGTAGCTCAAGTTCCTTAGAAATCGCGATGTCAGCCTCTGCTGATGATCTTCATTATGATCCCAACCGTAATTCACGTCAGCTTTCTCCACGAGCGCCCTCAAGGCATTCACCTATAACTGATGTATTCCCTCAGAATCAGCTTCATCCCGACCAGCCTTTATCACAATCACAACAGCACCAGCATCTTTCGCTTCACGTCTCTACACACTGCCATCACCTACCGCCCCATGGGACTCATCTCAGCCATTCCCCTGTAGAAGATTACGGAGGACACCAACAACACTATCGCCATCCACATCAACCTAGTGAATCAAGGAGTAGACAAGGCTCACTTGGATCCAACCAAAGTAATGAAATGTTTGATATCAACACATTACCAAACTCAGCCTCAAGACCAAGGGAGCACCGACCTGTTCGTGAGCGGTCCTCGTCATCTGTTCGAGGGGATGAGACGTCACCCAAGGCTCGAAGTGCTTCTTCGAAAAACTCATCGCCTATCCATTCGTCAGCGCCATCTTCATTATCTGCATCTGGATCTGGTGCTGGCTATCGTCATCACTATGGATCATCACCTTTAGTAGAGAGACAAGATGCTAGCTATACTAGTCTACCGCCTTCGAGCCGAGCCAGGAATCGCGCCCAGAGTCGAGGCGAGCAGCAAATTCTACAACGGCAACAAAGTGCCATTGGTGTTGTTGGTGTTGCAAATAATATCGCTAGCAACAATAACAATACTAATGTTGACAATCATAGTCGACCTTATCTTGAAAGAGAGCGATCACGATCAAACACAGGAATGACCATTTCATCAACTTCCGCTACTTCGTCTGTCAACTCTAGCCCCGCGATACCGCCCGCACCTACCACTCGTAGTCATACCAGCCACAGTAATAACAGCAGCACTTCCTCGCTCGTTACATCATCGACTATCACGACTTCAAAGTCTTTGCGATCAGGTAGATCTGCTCCAACTACCCAATAATGAGACTATTTTTTATTTTATTTTATTTTATTTTATTCTTTGAGACAATCAGCATAATGTTATTTATTCTGTCTCTGTCCTATTTTTCATGCAGCTCTTCACCTCTTTTTTTTTTTTTTTTTTTTTTTTAAACCTAAGAAGCACCCCTTATTTTGAAATAGCAGAAAGTAAAAAAAAAAGTATGCACCAAAAGACTAAAAAGAGCATCAAAATAAGAATCCTTTGTGGTTTCATTGTGTTTAATAGTTTTTGTATAGAGGCATGGTTTTATTTATTTTATTTTTACTTTTTCATACAAAAATATTATTATTATTATTATTATTATTATTATTAATATTTTCAAGTGTACTTAACGTACTTAGTAACATATTTATTAAGAGTTTATGCTGTCTGTTATTATTCCCAAGGATTGTCAAAGACCTCTTGTGCTGAAATATCCTTTTCAAGTGATTCTTTAGGCATTTGCATGATCTCCATAACCTTTGCGTTACTCTGATTCAGTAATGAGGCTGCTCCCAAAAAGTCGGGGTCCAGTGATGCAGCTTCTACAGCATCCAAAATGTTCCAATTACTTGTTACAGTGCTTGTAGACATCGTCGTAGATTTTATTAAAGGAGGAAGCGCTGTCGTTTTCAAATGTGAATTAGTACTGAGCGACGTTGCGTTTGCTGTTGCACTACTGCCGAGTTGTAAAGATGCAAACTCATCAAACCCACCAATGTCTTCCTCCAAAGAAGGAATACATGGTGTTGCTGTTGCCGTCACAAGAGTATTTTTAGCAGTGAGCACAAATGCGGTCTCGGGTAAGAAGCTATTAGTGCCACTGATCATGGCATCCGATTGAGTATAATTAATTCCTGCATTTGCATTGCCCACGGGTCTCGCATGCTCTGGTGAGTCCAGAAGCGAGTTCATCCATGGATTGGGGCCATCTGACACATCCTCGCCCAAAGAGAATCCAGATAGCGACTTGGGTTGGTGCATAGTGCCTGCACCAGGACTTGACGTAGCATCCGCCGCTATAGCAGCCCCTGTTGGTGATGAGCTCGAAGATACAGCCCTCAAGCTGCTGAATCCAGTATCTAAGAAGCTTGAGGACTGGATGTTTGTAGTTGCGTTAAGGAGAGAAGAAGATGGTCCTGATGTGAAAAAAAGATCCTTCGAGAACGCCTCAGCTGCATCGTCTTTAATTGCTACATTCACTAGAACTCCAGATTTAGAAAGAGGCGAGGATGAATTGCTATCGTTCTCACGCTCGAACCCACTTTTGCTAAGGGGTGGGGGTAGGATAGTCGTTATAGCGCTGCTACTTGCCGCCGGTGATGTTGCCCGTGAGATGGATTGGAAAGTTTCAATCGACTGTGACGTCGCCGGCGAAGGCGCAGAACCCGAAGGCTGTGTAAGAAGATTGAGGATTGAGTCGACAGAAGCTGGTTGTGGTTGCTGCTGTTGATCCAGGTTTGTCTTCTTGGCTTGAATGGAACGTATTGCGGACGCACCTGATCCTGATAAAGTACTTGGCTTTGTATTTGCAACCTTTGTAGTAGTTAGTTTTGAGTCCTCCAATAGCTCCTGACTCTGAATACTACGGCTACTCTTGATACTTTCATGGCTTTTAGTGCTAGCCTGGCTATTAGTACGTGTTAAGGAATTGGATGTAGCAATGGCTGATAAAGGAGACTTGATCGATAATACATCATCCTCCGCCTCCCTTTTGACATCATCCCCACTACCATTCAGAAGTGATCCTAAGGGAGATGCTTCAGCATCGAGAGTTGTTACCGTTACCGTCGTACGCACACTGCCAAGAGGAGGGGTTGACTGGCGTATAGATCCTATGAGATTACTTTTAGGTAATGGGGGTGTGGATGTCCTCCTGGAGGATGAAGAACTGCCTGTAGAACTGCCTCCACCAAACAGTAAATCCCGTTTTGCAACCGATAATGTGGACGAGGCTGGGACCGTCACCGAGTCAAACATGGAAGGCGGTCCACTTCCGGAGGAGTCACCACCTGTTAGAGATGAGAAGAGTGCATGTTGCTGAAGACGCGAAGAACTGCGGGAGTTGTTACCTGAGCTAGGAGGAGAACTACGCACTGAGGATGAAGTAGATGTTGCGATTGTCGTAGTAGAGGTATGAGGGGGTGAGAGCGTTGCCTTGGCGGTTCCGCTGCGGGTAGTGGTGGTGGTAGCAGTGACAGGTGGTAATAGAGCAGCAAGTGGATCACGGTAGAGATCACCTGAATTCGAAAGGCGACTGTGGCTACCAGATGTAGAAGAGCTTTCTGCAAAGACCAATAAGAATAAAGCACGATGTTAATATGAATATAAAAGGGCACCCTTGTTTTGATGCATGAGGGACAGAGGCAGATCGCTCAAACCACGGGGAGAAGGATAAATGAATGAAGGCCTTACCAACAGTGTCACCAAAAAGATGACCAAACTTTGAGTTAGAAGACCCCTTACGTGACATGGATAGATTGATGTGGAGCTACTAAGCTTTGGAACGGTTGAAGGAATGGACTAGTGGATCAAAAAATAAGAGAGATGTAATGAACGGCGCATGCATGTCAGTAAGAATGACTTTATGCAATAACAGATACCTCAATATTGCATGCCAAAAAATTAGCATGCGCAGCCACTTTGCCACCAAAACATGAATATAAAGTGGTGTTTTATTAATTTTCAAGTTTTGTTTTCCTCCTTTCTGCATTTTAAAAGAAACACAACATACAGTTACACAGTCAACACTTTACAACATGGAACACGCTCAACAACAACATGAAGCCAATGTTATGGAGGAAGAAGAAGTTGACATTGCAGAAGAAGGCCATATGCGCAGTATGTTTTTTTTTTTTTTTTTTTTTTTTTTTTTTGACCATGTCGAGACAAAGAGGCAGGCTCATTTGACACCTTTGGCAAACCAAATAACTCATCCTCATTGCTTTTAATTTTATGTTGCCTCATTCAAAGCTGAGAAACTGGAGGTAAGTACAAAGGAAATAGAGCGCCTGGTGACGTTCATGCTATTAATGGTCCCGTGTGCTTTTTCTAGTTACCTTGTTACCTCTACTTGTATGTTGATATTTATTAAGAAAAAAAATAATTAAAATATGGTAGGAATGCGGTATTCAAACAGCAGATATCAAGAAGCTCAAGGATGCAGGATACTATACTGTTGAATCAATTGCATATACCCCCAAAAAAGCCCTGCTTCTTATCAAGGGTATTTCCGAAGCCAAAGCAGACAAGATTATTGCAGAAGGTATAGCATGACAAAGACGCCAGAGTATAATTAGCATCTTTTGTTACTTCACCTTATTCTCGGTGCATCTACTCTGGGAGGGAAAGTTATAACAGTCTTCTCCTTTGGTAAAAAAAATTTTAGCCTCACGGTTGGTGCCTATGGGATTTACAACAGCAACCGACTTTCATGAGCGCAGGAAGCAGATGTTGATGATTACTACGGGATCTGCAGAATTGGATAAGTTACTTGGCGGAGGGATCGAGACAGGTGCCATCACAGAACTGTTTGGAGAGTTCAGGACGGGAAAAAGTCAGCTTTGCCACATGTTGGCCGTAACATGTCAAGTAAGAACCATTACTGAATTTCTTACAAGGTTATATGAATGAATACTTGAAACGCCAATTAATTTTTTTTTTTTTTTTTTTTTTTTTGGATGGGGATCATAGCTTCCTACAGCAATGAGTGGAGGCGAAGGAAAATGTTTATATATCGATACTGAAGGTACTTTCCGTCCTGAACGTCTTATTTCGATCAGTGAAAGGTAAATATTTTTTTAACTGTGTTCATCTCATTATCTAATTTGGATGTTCGCTGGAAATACTTAACGTTTTTTTTTAAAATAATAATAATAATAATAATAATAATAATAATAATAAAAATCAATAGATATAACCTCAATGCTGAAGAAGTTCTCGATAACGTGGCGTATGCTCGTGCTTATAACACGGATCATCAAATGAATCTACTGGTGCAGGCAGCGGCTATGATGTCAGAATCTCGATTCGCATTATTAATTGTCGATAGTGCCACAGCGTTGTACCGTACAGATTTTTCGGGACGTGGTGAGCTTTCAGCCAGACAAATGCATATGGCGCGTTTCCTGAGAAATCTTCAGCGTCTTGCAGATGAGGTAAAAAATAACTATCCATATCTGTATATTTGAAAATGAGATACTTGCTATCGATCTTTAATGCCCATGCCTATGCTCATGTTCATTTTCCTTTTCCTTAATGGATTTAGTTTGGTGTTGCTGTTGTGATTACAAACCAAGTCGTGGCCCAAGTCGATGGTATGAACATGTTCAATGCGGACACCAAGAAGCCCATTGGAGGGAATATCATGGCTCACTCCTCTACAACAAGGTAATATTTTTTATTTTTTTTAAAAAAAAAAAAAAAAAAAAAAAAAAAAAAAGCTGTTTGGAACGCTTGACATTGTGACATCTAAAGAGTCTGAACTCATGTGTACATGTTCACTGCTGACCATTAATCCCTAATATTAAATACAGATTGTATCTCCGCAAAGCAAGAGGAGATAATCGTATCTGCAAGATCTACGACTCTCCATGTCTTCCTGAACTCGAAGCCCAGTTTTCTATCGGAACACATGGCATTGCTGATGCTGTTGATAATTAACTCAAGCGAACAATAATAAAAGCAAAAATATAATTTGTAAAAACAAAAAAAAAAAAATAAAATAAAAAAAAATATAAAAAAATAAAAAAATTGTCATTTCTCGTTCTATTCAAACTTTTCAATATTTTAAGATCAAAGTAAAAAAAAAAAAAAAGTATTTAACTGGATTCGCACTGGATCTTTTATATTGTTTTGTATACTATGCTCTAGATTTCTTTTTTAAAAACTCCTTGCCTCTCGTTCTTTGTTACGTTTTCTTAGATATCGACCCAATATTCAGCTTCATATGCCTCGACCAAATCCTTATTATCTTTATGCTTGAGTTGCCATTCACCAAATCCTCCACGCAAAATGTTAACTTTTTGTGTAATTGGAGCACGATTGGCCGCCTCGACCGCCGCTGCCTCTGTCGCCGTCAATTTTGCGTCGCGTTCAGCAAGGGCCTCTGACCAGCGATTTGCGGCTTTAGGGCCCCGAACTTGAGACAATGCGCAATGAAAGAACAACGTCGGAACATCCTTGTATTCCTCGACCAGTTGGGGAAGTCGATCAGGAAGCTGCTTTGAAGGGATATTCACGCTTCCTGGGATGTGGCCTCCCTATACATACATTTTTATACATAAATATATACGCATAAAAATCGTAGTCTTTTAGTTTTAAATACAACGTAATAACCATGCCCAATAGCTTGATGGGTCTATAGGTGAAGACGAAAAAAAAAAAAAAAAAAAAAAAAAAAAAAAAGTAATGTGATGACATGCACAAAACTCAAAACTTACAATGCGATCCTCATCGCGAACATCGATTACGAGATAATCTTTTCCTGGAACCTTAGTCTTGTCTTCAAGAAGGGTTTTTAGGGCCTCCTGTTCGACGAACTCTGGTTTCTGATGAGTAGAAGTTGACATGGCTGCTTTGATGTAAGTGCAGGAGTCCGAATATGAAGCAATATAACATTAAAAGCGTAAAAATAAAAATAAAAACATCTTTTATAATGTTACACATTGTAAAATTACGCCATTTTGGTAGATTTCGCGTCTCCAAACTATGCTTTGTCCTAAATATTAAGACAGGTGGACAAAATTGTGACTACCATAAGGTACAGATTGCCATGGAGCTTGATCTTTTCCTGTACAAACCGGTGGGGCTTGGTTTGCTGCATCCGTTGCTTCATCATCTCCTTGTATTCCCTTGGTTGGTAAACACTAATAAAAAAGAAAAAAAAAATTCTGCTGTTGCTCTTGACAAGGATTTAATGCCCTTCTGTTTCAGAACCGGTTCCTACACACTGAGTCGAATCTGTCCATGTATCCACTAGTGAAAAGTTTTTGACAGACAAGAAGGTGAATAGCAGAGTAAGTGAGAATAAAATGTTGGCCCGCATGCCATGCCCACGGCGTATGTATTGAAGTTTTTATCACATCCTTCAGATCATATCAAAAGCGTAGCTACAGTGCTGTGCACGAGTAACATAGATATAGCGTATCCATGGTAAATGTTTCCTAGGAGATGTATGTCCATAGGTATTTTCTTTAATCTTTTATGCAACAGGCATTCCGTAGAGTATGTAACGACTGTCCCCATCACTGTACAAAATATAGTCAACTGCTTTCTTTCAACCAGAGTTACGTATCCGTTCTTGAACGAGACTCAGGCAAAGCATCAGATTTTCTAGCAAGGCAAGAGCCAATCGTGGCAAAGCCACAGTCTCTAGTTTATTTTTGATTATTTTGTTTCGTTCGCTAACCAACTGTACAAAAGTCAGGAGCTGATGGCAATTCCAGATCCTGAGGCACTCGAAGATGCATAGTTGTTATTGTAAGCTGGTGGCTCTGAAGAATCAATAGGCTGAAATCGATGGGACAACAGGTGCATTTTGTTCTGATAAGTGCCAGAGTTGTAGCATGGTCCGCACAGATCAGTTCCTCCAAGCTCCTCACAGTCTATACATGAATATCGAATCCCAAGGATTGGCTCCACTCCACACGAATCACACTGAGATAACAATGAAATAATAGAGAATGAGGAAAAGATATTAGATTGGAGTTTTTAAGTACGGTCATCGTGTCACCTGATACATAAATCATAAAAAAAAACTCACAGAGTATCCCAAGTGACTAGCCACTCCACCATCGGGACTACCTTGCAGTGAACTGCTTCTATGTAAAAGAGCATTATTGCTACTGGCAACACCGAGCATGTCCTGTATATCTTCGTCATCATCACCTTCGCTCATATACACAGTCGGTGCAGGATTGTAAGTCAGATACTGCGTGCCAGATGTCCGCCCGAATCCAGATCCTAGTAGTGACTTGGCCTTCTTTTTCTTTTTCGGCGCTGCGCCTGACCCTGACCCTGACCCTGAGCCTGAGCCTGAGCCTGATGCTGGTGCTAATCCTAATCCAAATCCTGTTGCTGTAGCTCCCCCCGCATCCGCGTCTTTCTTTTTTGGACGTGTAGGCTTGTTACGACTAGCTTCGTTGCCTTCATCCTGAACATCTTTTCGTTTTTTCCCTTTGGCGGCTGAGGATACCCCTGCTTGCTTAGCTTTTGACTTTGTCTCGAGCGAGAAATTCATTCGCCCTGGCGCCTCCAACCCAGCCTTGACAAGCTTGATAAAGTATTTTTGAACACGACTTGCGACCTGTTTTGGTGTTCTAGTTCCCATGGCTGCTGAAATCTTTTGGAAACGTTGGGCCGCCACAGGTTCATCCGGATAGATTTCCAATAACCGCTCCAGCTGCTGCTGCTCCTCGTCACTCCACGGGATATTATACAAAGGTGGTTTCGGCGTCTCTTCGCGAGCACTACCTTCCCGTGACGCCCCCCTCGGTTTGGTGGCGATTGTAGTGTTCCCTGAATGAACATCGACACTTCCACTCATATGATTATAAGTGATATTGGCGTTTGCCCCAAAGTCTTTAGGTTGAATCGGTCGAGGGATCGTGCGAACTCCTGGATTATGATCAATGGTTTGATTCGAGGGTCCAGCAACAGGTGTTTGGGGACAAACAGATTGATGTAAATGGTGCTGATGATGAGGTTGAGGAAGCTGTATCGTACTGTATGTAGCAGATGGTGTCACAAGTGCGCCTTCTGAACGATGACCTAAGGAAGTATTATTTGATTGACTCAAATCAGAGTGACCCATTCCCTCCATATCATGAGCTCCCGGAAATTGACCATGACCATAGCCAAGTTGCCTTGCTTCGTGTGAAGTTTGCTTCGACGATAGTACGCCATCCGTGTCTCCTGTTCCGCCATTGATATCTATTCGATCCTGACTCGAGTCATGATAGTTGTATTGCTGTGGTTGGTAAGGGCGGATGACGTTGATACCGAGGTTTTTTGCAGTCTCTTTTACAACTTGAATACGTTCCTGAGATGGTGATTCCGCTTTGGAACGGATATTAGTCCGTCCTATTGACAGTGTCCTGCTGTTATCTCTATCAGGATTTGATTCATATGATAAAGGGCTCTAGAGGAGCAGAATCAAAAAGATAGAAAATATAAAGCCAAGTTAACAAATCAGACCTCAACTATTTCAGCAGATAAACAGATAGACTTTTTTTGTGTACCAGATAAGTTGCTCTTGGAGGCTTTGATGGTGAAACAGGTTTTGCTGGAGGAAATTGATATTTTGTCCATTCTATTGACGGTGCCGGTAAGGTCTTTTGCCCCTCAGGATAGCGGAACTCCTAACGTACAAATGTTTTTAAGCGGATGGAAGATAAAAAAAATGACTTTTATTATTATTATTATTATCATTTTCTTTTGTTGAAAAAGCCTACTGAAAAACAAACACCGTACCTTGTTCTTAAGTAATTTCAAAAAATCGAATGGGGCTCCCATATACCTCTCCTTTAAGCTCTCCAACCGAGTGATATCCTTTGGTACCTGCGTCAATTGCCATCTATAACGTTTGATTGCCAATGCTAGTGCCTGAAGGCTAAATTTCAAGAGAAAAAACAAAATAAAAATTAAAAGTAAAGTAAAATAAAATATTGAGTGAATAGGCATTTATGAATTCATTCCATAAGGCTTTCTTTTTTTTTTTTTTTTTTTTTTTGTTTTTCGAATGAATGAAACAGCTCCTAGTTAGTGTCCTCCTATAGCTTACTCGTATAGCGCATATTCCATCTTTTCTTTAACCCATTGTTCCTCATCAGGTGTTAAACCGAGTGGGCCTCTATCCAACGCGCTAGTTGAGTTGATATCATGTCTAGGGTGGGATGCTGTAGTGCTACTTTCAGGGTCGGCACTACTAGCACCAACATTAATTACATTTGTGGGTGTCGATGATGATTCCCGGATTTGTAAGTTTGGTAGTGATGTGGAAGAAGTATTATATACTACAGATATAGAGGTAGAGGTGGACGTAGAAACAGATGTAGGATTCAAGGTTGAAGATGCAGGCTCATGTATTTGTTCTGCAAGTGCAGGCTTGCTATCCCCAACAGCTGCTGAAGAGGTAGAGCCATTATTTGTGACATTTCTGGGAGCCAAGGGAGTGTCTGCTAGAGGAGTTGTCTCTGGACTGGTATCCATGGACACCGCAATTGGCTCTGGTGTGATGTAAGACATGGAAATGTTCCTGCCCTTTGCAACTTTGACAGGGAGGGTAATGAGAATGAATTAAAGAGGCCTAGTGAAACGGAGCAGTCACTGTGGCTTGATATTACGACGCGTTGACGATTTTTTTCATAGACAGCGCCGCCAATCTGTTTATAGTCCGTCCCATTAAAAAACGAGACATTCCATCTATTGTAAAAAGAAATGTATTAGAACACAGAAATAAATAAATAAATAAATTAACCAAGAAAAAAAAGTACTATCAAGCCAATACTTACAATTTTTTTAAGACGAAGGCCTTTCTGGACCTAGTCATGTTTGTAGTAGATTGTGTCCTACTGTTGTTGCCGGCTTGTCTCTCCCCTCCTCCTGGACCCAGCAAAGGTCCTTTCGGTGGTCTTGATCCCTCTACTCCTCCTCCTCCTTCATCTGAAAATTTCCTTTTTGTGGATCTGCTACTACCACCACCACTGCCACCACTACCTCCACCGCCGCCACTACCGCTAGAAGCTTGGCCTTGAGTTCCTCCGTCCGGCGGCATATATTTTGCAGGTCGTTTTTGCTCTCTTATCTGCGACTCACAGACCCTTGCGATGTTCTCAGCACCAACAGCATCTCGATCAAAGTATGCTTTACAATTTCGACAGTACTTGGATCGAAAAGGAACATTCTCCAATATACTGTCACAGTGAGGTCGTGGACACTTGGCAGATGTGTAGTATTCATGATAACCTACAATGGCTTTCAATCTCTGTAATTCCTCTTCTAAGCTTTCGCCTCTCTAGCTCGCCCTGAAACTTCTTGGATGGTTTGTAAAGGTACGCTCTAGAAATCCGAAGGATCTCACGTTCGTTAGGTTTCCTTGGATCCAACTTTGCAATTGTCATCGAGTACCTCTCGCCTGGATCGATCCCAATGATAATGGTACTTTCGGGGGGAGGGCATGCTGCCTGGGTGTCATATTTAACTTCTACATTCTCGAGGAGACGGGATCTCTGCTTCCAGTTGATCTCACGCCGGGGACTGGGACTCACCGGGGACAGTGGATTTGTGCTCGATGTACCTTCTTCAGCTGCTTCTTCTCCCTCGTCGCCATCTAAGAATGGTTCATCAACTTCCAGCAAGTCAATATCGCTGATACCCAGCAAGATATCGTCATCTTCATTCCCGTCGTCGTCTCCATCATCACCACCATCACCTGCACCATGGCCTGAAGACGAGGATCCCTGCTGAGCACTTGAAGAAGCCTGGACTGCTTGAGATCTTTGAGTATCCGAAGGTTGGGCAGCTTGCGAACCTCTACCTCTTTTTTGCTTCGATGTGTCATAGGCAAGAAGTGTTAGGGTAAGGCCGTTTGTAAAGAACGATGTCCGTAGTTTCCTTCTAGGGTCATCATCAGATTGCAGTCCAACGTCCTTGTATCCTTTCAAGGAAAACAGCTCCTGCAACAATATCCCCTTGTGGTTAAGGATCTTGTCCTCTGCAGCCCCCTTGGTACTCATGTTTAGTTCCAACAATTGGGCTATTTCCTCTCGAACTGTTGGGTTGGACCATAATATATCCAGGAGACAGGCTTCCGTTAGGCAAAGAGACCGAGGCGAGAAAGCAGACGTAGGAAAATCCAGATATTTTTTGGCAGTTGCATTTTGCTCAAAAAAGAATTGGATGGAACTTCTTCCATCGCCTGGAATATCTATGTCAAACTAGACATTATATTGAAGAAATGATTAGGAACATTTCTATAAACATATTATAAGATAACCTCAAAATATTATAATATTATATTTACCTGCGCATTCCGATAGTGAGATCTTAGCGCTGCTTGAACAGGGACCATGACCATCCGAGACGACCTGCTGATCACCAAATCGGGATAGATCTGGTTTAAAGGACCAAGCCCTGTCTTTGCATAGAAGTTTTCGTATGCTTTGAGCTGGGACGGCTTGGCTACGTTCCCTTCGCCTTTTTTCTTCACTTCCCTGCTATACCTAGATAATGGACTCATCACTCCGTGATACAACAACGCAGCAAGGCCGTAAATAAAGTCCCTGCTATCAAGAACTTCATCTAGGAGTTGTGGGAGATCAGCTGGATTGGATGGCCCAGTGGTAAGCAGGTTATCGATCCACAAGGCGCAGGCCCAGAAAGCTCGAATCCGTGCCTCATTCAACATTTTAATAAATGATTGAATGAGCCCTTGAATTGTTGCAGCAAGTTGCTCGGGATTGAGATTGGGATCGGAAGTAGAGTCCAGCTTGGCAACTACACATGTCTTTAACGTGCCCAGAGTTAATGCAACAGTGGGGTGGGCCCTCTTCAACCGTCGGTCCTCGGCAGTAGCCTCCTTCACTTTCCTGGTCTTATCAGTCTTTCTGATATACTTGGCCTTCCCTTTGTTCTTCTTTTTTTTCTTCTTTTCCTCCTTAACCTCCTCTTCTTTGTCATCCTCTTTTTTTTCCTTTTCCTTTTTTTTGGGGGACTTTCTTTGACGGCTGGAGCTGACGGGACGGTCGTGTTGTTTGCAGTTGGTCAGGTCATATTTCTTAGGGGAAAGTTCCTTTTTCTGGGTAGGGAAAACAGGCCGATAGCGATTCGGCTTTGCGCGTTTAGGGATATAGAATCTAATTAGGAACAACAATGTCAAGGGTTAGATGACTTTTTTTTTTTGTATATGCTTTGGAAAATGTTCATTTGAAGGAGCTTACCTGGGTTGAGGTTGATTATTTTTATTCTGGTACCTAGCAGATATCGCAGTCCTCATTCTATCATGGTAATGAAGGAATCTTTCAGCGGTTGGTTGCTGCGAGGCCTGGGTTTGGATCCCACCAAAGAAAACATTAATTGAATGGTCAAACTGGCCTTCTGCAGGAGTTCGACGGCTACGGGCATGGACCTCACGAACATATGATACCGTCAACTTTTCGGCATCAGTGTCAGTGAGCGCGGAGATAATCTCAGCATTTGTAGCAAGACCAAAGGTTGGGATATTTGGGGTGTAATCGTTATCGGATATAATGCCATAGACCAGGAGTTGACTGTTCCTTGAAAACCCAAGGGCTTGCAGGACCTCTTGTTTCTCATAGAGTGCAAACATGTGATGGCGACGAGGGATTGGACGAAGAACTCTTTTTATAGAAGGATAGATGAGAAGGTCAGAGTCCCCAGACACAGCGATACTGGTTGGTGTACATTTGGCGGCAATACACACATCAGCCTCATTTCTACAATGGCAAATCACAAAGTTATTGTATCGACCGAATGGCGCCGCGAGCTCCCTCTTCTCGTTATGACTGAATGTGAAGAGCTGTCGAAGATTCTTTTTAATGGCAATCATATGGCTTCGAGATTCCCATTTGCCTTCATTGGACTTGGTTTCCATGTTGGCTATGAGCGTATCGAGTTTTGCATCCGCTGCTGTACGCTTAGCATCTCGGTCCCTATAGGCACGCGTTTTTTCTTCGCAGCGAGGCCCATCAATGTGTATCGTCACTGTGGCAAGAGGACCAAAGATCTTTCGAATGATACTAGCCATAGCATGGCCGCAGGCAGTGAAAGAACTCTGCCAGCTGAATCTCCTTAGGATGATATTATGTATATCGCTGTGGAAAGTGCCAAGCAGATCCAGCTCAAAAGATGAATGGGGTTCAGCAGCAAGCTCATGTACATCAATCTCCTTTGGTGGCAGGTCTCTCCTTGAAAGGTATGAATAGAGTCCTTTAATACCCATCTAGAGAAAGTATAGTGTAAAACAGTGCAAGCAATGTTGGTTTAAGCGGCTAAAGATTGAAGCTGAAGTTGTTAGAGTAGAGATAGTTTACCTTTAAGAAAGCAAAAAGTTATGATCTGTGAGGGGATGAGGGTGTAAGAGTACGGGCGAGAGCGCGAAAGCAATGTCGTTGTAAAATGAGAGAGAGAGAGAGGGAAAAGAGAGGAGGCAGGACGTATTTATAGGTGTATGAAAGAGAACGAAACAAAAGGCTGATGAATTTGGAACAACTCGAAACAATAAGATTCTCAGCGACAAGTTTTAACTTTTTGGATTTCGAGTATTGTTTACAGTCTTCTCCAATCATCTACATTTACCAAATCAAGCCTTCGCCATGACAATCAACAAGAAATAAAAAAAACAGACTTCCTTACGTCCCCCCTCGGTATGTGTATCTGTCTGAACACGTCCTAACTGACATCCCTCGACAATCCTCCCAAGGCTGCAGTGTTTGAATGTGTACAGGGAACAAAAGAGGTCTAGATACAGGCTCTCTTTGTGACATTGAAGGAGATCGCATGTTTCATGGCTATCGAGACAAGGTACCCCTACAGGCACAAGACAAAGGTATAACTCGGTTCAAACTCAAAGGAACGATTTTACCAATGGCCTTGTTCTTAATCCACTTGCCTATGGCACAATCCAGACGAAGAGACAGCAGCAGTCTGGCGTAGATGAAGAAGATCTCAGCCAGGATTGAAACTTTCACAAGGGTTCCTTAACACGGCGTGTTTTAAAGGCAGCCGGTGAAGACCTGACAGATGAAGACTACGCAAACATAAACTGGAAGAGGAGCCCCAAACTTCTTGAAAACGTTGGACTCATATTCCATGAGCTAGGGCGATGCTCATCTGCAAATACCACAACTACCGTCTAATGCGATCCTGGTATTGTCAATGCCCTTACGTTTTCTTCGCTAGACCGTCACAACCCTGACCTGCGTCAAACGGTGAAGGTGAGAAGTAGGCTCGTCAACAGCCTGTATGTCTTATATGCGTTGCACCAATGCTCACTGATAGGTTGGGAGGAAAGACACCAAGCCGGCAACAACAATAGGATATGATCAGTTCCATATTTCACAGTACACGTGCTACATGAAAATTTATAATACAGACATACTAACAGCTCTATGGCCACATGGTGTGGTGCCCGAGACAAACTTGCAGTTATATTTTGATACAAATTTGGATAAATGCCCCATGGATGTGATGTGTGAACCCACATCCTATTCTCACTTCTGCTCCCTAGTTACTATTTGTCTGTCTAAAATTTTTCATGAGCTACTACAAACATGACTAGGTCGGGAAAGGCCTTCGTCTTGAAAAAGTTGCAAGTATTAGCTTGACAGTGCTTTCTTGACTAATCTCTTTATTTCTATGCTTGGTCTAGATGGTGTTTTTTTATGGGGAGGACTATTTAGACAACATATAGACCCCACATATCTTAATCATAATAAATTGGCTTGGTGGCATTGTTGTAAAAAATATCTTTGCTCAAGGGACAGAAAGATAGACACAATCAGGAAAAGGCAGGACAAAGAGTGTCAACAAGATTGACAAGAGAAAATAGAGTCAAATAACCTTGACTACGAACAGCGCCATAGAATGTCAAAAGAAAAGATGGGAGCTTTATAGGTGAGCTCACAAACTGAGTTACCGGAAGACAAATGCTTGTTGTGAAAAGGGGAAAAAGATAAAAGGCAAAATGAACTGCAGGTGAAGAATAAGACATATGGGGAAAACTGAAGACTTTATTAAGAAGGAAGTTTCTTTGGCTTTTATACTCGGTAGCTTCTAGGTGAGGCGGACCCGCCTATGACTACAAAGGCTTTGCGCAAAGATTCCTTTAAGCTGGTTCGACAGATTAGTGGATACAAAATAAACTGAAATTAATTTTAATGACCAGTCACACCACTTGCAATAACAAGCGAGTCAATTGGCTGCCAATACATTTAAGAGTATTCAAAAAATATAAGGGATCGCGACCAAATGGAACGGGCTATACTGTATCACACTCTTTGCTGTGCTGAAAAGCCTTATTGACAAAAAAGGCAATTTTTTTTCTTTTTATTTCTCGGAATACGGACTATGCTTGTCTCCACGCGTAATACAACTAATATCCCTCTACCTTTCGTTGCAATCTTTGTACCCTTGGACTTTTTTTTATTATTGACCAATACGTATTTTTTAACAAAAGATAGACCCGCTACCCAAGAGATCGTTGCTCTTGAGTCCTATCGAACCTGTAGGAGAGGGAAGATGTGTACTTCAAGAGTGTGCACCCGCTTGAACTACCAAGCTGTAGAAAAATCCATCTTTTCTGGCGAGCAACACCTCTGGTGCATCAAATTCTTTCACATATCCTCGATCCAAAACCAACACTCTGTCCGAATCCATAATCGTCTTAATTCTATGAGCGATTGTCAATACAGTCCTGTCCTTGAATTCCTTCCGGACTGTCTTCTGGATTAGCGCATCAGTTTCTACATCCACCATAGCTGTGGCTTCGTCCATGACTAAGACCTTGGACTTGCAGAGTAATGCGCGCGCGAGGCAGATCAACGATCGCTGACCTACTGAAAAATTCTCACCATTGGACGCAACTTCAAAAGAAAGGCCACCAGTAAGTGAGGAGATATAATCCTTCAAATGAGCACGCTCAAGTGCTGTCCACAGCTCGATGTCCTCAAGTTCATCGAACGGGTCCAAGTTCTGACGGATAGTGCCCGCAAAGAGCGTTGGATTTTGTGGAATGATCGACAGGCGCTTTCGAAGAGTCTTTAAGCCCAGTCTTGCGATATCTACGCCATCAATCAAAATTGTTCCTATCTCCTCACTATTGCTGGCACTAGTCATCATCAGGTCATGAGTAATCAAGGCACCTCCTGCATTATTTCTTGTTGCTCTTGCCCAATAGCTGCCTGCAGCTTCAATCATTCGGAACAATGCAAGCGTCAATGACGACTTTCCTGCTCCTGTCCGACCCACAATTCCAATTTTCTCACCGGGTTGGACCTCTAGCGAAATATCCTTTAAGACAAGACTTAAATGCTCGCGATATTTTGCTGAATAATGGCTAAAGACAATATGACCTTTGCTTGGCCAGTTTTGAGGCAAATTTCGGTCGAAATCCGTTTCCTCCGGTGCTTCCTCTCTCAATTCTGCATACTCTTCAATTCGTTCCACGCTGATGAGTTGATTCGACATTTCGCTCCATGCTCGTACAAGGTAGGAAATATCGAGTGTGACCGACATAGCATATGTCAACGAGAGTCCAGCTACACTGGCACCAAGCTGACTACGAGCCAGAACTGCGAGGAACGCTACTGTGAAAACGATTAAAGCCCCCAGGACCTCGAGCCGAATCTTGAGCCAACGACCACTGATGCCAAACGCAAGTGCAGTCTCTGCAGATATATCTGCTCGTTGCTCGTTCATCTGTATGAATCGCGCCGTGGCCCCCATAGCTCGGATAGTAGAGACACCTGCCAGAGATTCACTAAAGTGCTGGTAAAGCGGTGACTTGGAGATAGACATGAATCTTTTGAGCGCTTGAGACGAACTGATATAATACTGTTGAATATATAGATAAGCCAATGTGAGTGGCGGCATCACTACGAGGAATTGAGGAGTCGAGATGGAGATCACGATCAACGTGCCCCCAATGGCTACTAGACAATAAACAACATCGATGAAGTTCCAAATAATACTCTCGTCCACGGCGTCCACGTCGGTAGAGAAGCGGTTAATAATGCGACCAATGCTATTGTGAAAACATTCGATGGAAGAAGAAAAGAAAAATTAAATGTTAGGTGATGATTAAAACAAACACATTAGTACACCATAAGCACTCTTATTTTTAAAGTCGTCCTTTATCCAGGTGAGAACTTACGGTGTGATGTCGAAAAAGGACATTGGCTGTCTCAGTAGATTGTTTAAAAGTCGATCGTGCAAATGTTGCGCGGCTCGGATAGCAGCATGAATATTAGCTACATAAAACAGTGCCATATTGAAAAGAACATATGCCATTGTGAATGCACCATAGCCGATTAAGAAATATACAACGGTGTATTTCCCTTGATCCACGGAATCTGGCCAAAATCGGAGCCAGTAACTGGTGCTGACTTGAGCCACCTCAACCAAGATGTACAAGAAGATGACCATGAAGATGTTATGATATGAGGCAGCTTTCGCATATACCATAAACATATCCCAGCCCACGCCACCTTCTACCATTTTTTCATCTGCGGTATTTGGCTCTGCTGCCTTGTCCTGGCCGGTGGCTGTTATAGTAGTAGTATTGACATCGCCAGAGGTATTTATACTTGTGACGCCATTGCCATCGGCATCGGATATATCTTGCTCAAGCTGACTCTCGTCCTTTCTGGCACTGTTACTCTGAGTTTGTTTTTTGCTTTTTGATGAAAACTCGGTATAAAGCTGATAAAAGCCTCCACGACTTGCCAGAAGCTCGTTAAAGCCATTCATATCGCTAATAGTCCCATTGTTCATGATGATGATCTGGTCCATATCGCTCAGGTGATGTAAACCATGGGTCACAATTAGCCGGGTTTTGTCTCTGAGCAAGCCATTGGGACCTAGTAGGGTGTTCCACAAGTGGTGGTCTACATGTGCGTCTACAGCACTCAGAGCATCATCTAAAAGATAAATGTCTGCATCCTGGTAGGCAGCTCGTGCCAACGACAATCTTTGTTTTTGCCCGCCTGATAAACTGATGCCTCGCTCTCCAACTTCTGTTTGGTCTCCTGCTGGAAATACTTCCAAGTCTTGAAGGAGTGAGCAGGCGCTTAAAACCCGATCATATCGAGCCTGATTCAAAGGTTGTCCAAAAAGGATGTTATCCTGGATAGAGCTGTTCATTACCCATGCTTCCTGTGAAACATATGCGACGCTGCCATTCATATGTACACATGTTCCCTGGTCTTGATACATATCCCCGATCAAGGCACTTATCAAGGACGACTTTCCTTGCCCAACACGTCCCACCACAGCTGTCAAGGACCCTACTTCAAGTGCGAAATTAATATCCCTGAGAGTCGGTACTATTGGCGCTTGGGTCGGTTCACCTTGCTGCAAAAGAGGCGCGTTTTCATTTTCATCATCTTGGATTGTCCTCAGAGCACCTTGCTGTGATGGCGATGATGGTAAATTTAGCTTACTCCAAGAAAAGACTCCGTTGCTCACGCTAATAGCAGCTAGATGCGGCTCATCTCTGCCTGGAATTTGGTGCTGGGAACTACTCTGGTTGTTACAGCTGTTGTTCTCGAGTTCTTCCGAGAGCAAAAAATGTTGAATACGGTCTGTGGATACCAAAATAGAGGTAGTATCGCTCAGCAAATGATCCATCCATGAGATAGGTTTGCTCAACAGACCAAAGAGCGCCAAACTGACAAAGATTACTTGAGGGGTGATCTTGCCTGGGGTGGCACCAGGTCCTCCAACCGCAGCGTAGATACTGAAAGACAATAGACTCATAAACATGGTGGAGGAGAATATGAAGGTCATGGCGGCGTAAACTTTACCAAACCGTCGCAGTACACCCATCTCCAGTGTACGGTACCTTGCGATCCTTTCTTTAAACGCGCTCTCTAATTATAAAAATAATAATAAAAAAAGGATTCTTGATGCATCAGAATTTTTTTGTAAAAAAAAAAAAAAAAAAGTAAAACGGGGTATCAAAAAAAAAAAAAAAAAAAAATTACCCCAGGCATGCAGTTTAATAGTCCTTATAGATGAAAATAGCTCGGTAACCAGACGGATCCTACTGTCCATTGTAGTGAGCTTCGTGTCCTTAATCTCTGAAAAGATATCCGATACTTTGTTCTGGATAGGGATCAATCCAACAACAGTAAATAATCCAACCAGAGCACACCATCCCAGTTGATTGTACAACATCCACAATGCCACGATGATTTCAAGGGGTACTGAAATCCATTGCGGCAGAGTATTAAGGGCGCCAGTCCACTTTTCAGCATCAACTGACATATGGTTGGAAATAGATCCAGTCGTCTGTGTCCTTCTAGACTCTGGAGATAGGTTCATCGCTTTCCTGTAAATTATTCCTATCAGTCCTGAACGGATCTCCATTCCTCGATCGGCGTTCAATTGCATCGAAAGCGCTCCTGCTACAGAACTTGCAAGCGAAGTCAAGAACATGAGGAATGCCAATAATATCCCATAAGAAAGGGGTGGGGGATGAGCTTGAGCTTGAGATGGTAGATGAGTTAATACCCCTGCGACTGAAGACTGCATAAAATCTAGGATACGACCAAGAAGAACAGGCTGCAGGTAAACCAAAGCGGTTGAGATCAACCGACATAGGACGATGGGGGCCCAGCCCATCCATCCGTATGCAGTCCCAATTGTCTTTAATAAAAGCCAACGTCGTCTTCTCTCTTGCTCTTCCCTCGATAAAGCCAAGTAAGAGGAGAGGGACTGTTTCCAAGAGGCTTGTAGAGTTACATAGGCATTTTCGGTTCTGATACGCTGTGGCATCAAAGCCGCAATGTCGTTCAGTTGCAACGGGCTCCTATATCCAAGGCTCATGATTGGCTGAATATAGTGGAATGAGAGACGAGAGAAAAGATTGGCCTTCTCAGACAGGCTGGCGCCTGACCTTTGTTGAACAGACGTGTTGCCTCTTGGCCATGCCTCTACACAAAGTCCAAGGAGAAGTGTGGCCAAATACCAGATGAGGATAGAGGAGGACCACACTTGTGGGTCACGATGATCTGAAACAAGCGTCGAATAGAGAACAATGCCAGCGCCAATAATGGCAAAAACGTAATAGGATAGGATAAAGTCGGATGAACGAACACTGAACCTGTGTTCAAAGTTGTTTAAGACGATGGCCAACAACTAGTTGATTATTATTGTTATTATTATTATTTTTTCAAAAAAGAACCATTTAGTAATAACAACAATAATAATAATAATAATAATAATAATAATAATAATAATAATAATAATAATAATAGAGATTTCAACCATATCTCCATGTAATCTGAACAGAAGTCACTTCCTAACCTACCCAAGCTAACAGCATGGATCCTGAAGCCCAGAACATTGATGAATTCATTGATTTGTTTGAACGGAAAAACCCGGTGATCAATGCTACACATCCTAACAACATGAGCAGCTGTGAAAGGTAGTAGATCCAGGCTGTTCTTCCAAGACCGTGCGCCTTCCCATGATATTTGAAGTAGATGAGTCGGAATACAAATAACACAGAAGCACAAATCGCCGGCAAAGTCAAGAAAACCCTAACAAGATAAATAAATATTATAAAATTTTAATATGGCGAGACGACAACAAGCCAGAAGCCGAATTCGAACCAAACAGAAGATTGGCGGTCAAAATTTCTTACATGCTCTGATAGCAGACTTCATCGATATCCTTGTATTCACGTCATTTTTCATGATCATATTTAAAATAAAAGACCGAAAAAAATATATCAATTTTATGCGAAATGCATTTTGAATCATAAATAAAGAAATACAAAATACAAAGACATTTAATGGCATCTACCAGTTTAGAACAAAGTGTAGGTTCACGGTGTGTCCCAGGGAAATTTTCTGGACTCATCACGCTATTATCTTCAGGGGTTAATGAGGAAAACATGGAAAGGAGAGATAAAGTGGTAAAGATCAAGCGGAAAATATAACATGGATGACCCGCTTTTTATCAATTCTTCATGATGGATAAATTTTCAATGATGGCAAATCCGCAGTTTTAATGTTTCAAAATCAAAAAAATTAACTTTAAATTTAAAAATCATGGCGAATTTTAGTTCTATCCTTCTTTATTGGACTATTGGGTTATTGGGCTCCAAGAGGTCGATCGTCATCTTCATCGTCTGCAACTGTCCATGAAGGCATAGTGGGGATAGTTGGTAACATGTATTGAGATGGATGCAATTGTTGTTGTTGCTGTTGTAAGTGTAGTTGTTGCAACTGTTGTAGCTGTAGGTATTGGTGTTGTTGCTGTGATTGTTCTGTCTCCCATGCCATACGCCGCTGTTCTTGTAACCATCGTTCCTTTTCCGCATTGAGCATCATTTGCTGCTGCTGGTACTGGTGCTGATATTGAAGTTGGTTGGTACCTTGCGCCTTGGCAAGCTTCTTTTCACGCTCCATAGCAGAGATGGTGCCAACAAGACCAGTCTGCGGTGGTGGCGGTTTCGCCTCAACATGAATCAAAGTATGGTGCAAATGTGGATGTGACGGTAGTGTGGATATAGAAGGAGAGATGGATTGTAAAAGGGTTTGCTGAGGGAAATGTGGCAAAAGGGAGTGTCTAGTCGTGTTAGGTTTCTGTCCCAACCCACCATTGTTGGAACCATTAGAACCTGCAGAGTGAAGTGAATTGACTGACATACGGTCAAGATTCAAATGAGCGAATGATGCTGATCCGAGACTGCCACGATATCCAGCAGGAAAACCGCTAGTGAGAAGCTGAGGACCTCCTGCTCCAGCCAGCCCTCCGAATTGTTCTTCCCCAGCATAATCAGGGAACCTGGGTTGTGGATTTGCAAGTGGATATTGATGTTGAAGTGGATGGTGGAGCTGCTGTGCTGACAACATTGGTGAAGGTGTAGAAGTTGGTTGGAGAAGGGCTTGAGGGATTGAAGTGGCAGAGTGAACAGAATTCAAAGAATGGATAGATGAGGTTGATGGTTGTCTGGTATGCTGGAGATCTAAGTGTTGTAGTGGAGTGGAGTATGGGCGTGAGGCTGAGAAAGGGAGTGAGAGGGTTGAGGACTGAGCGTCTGGAGACAAATGGACCATAGGAGCATGCTGCAGAGGCGGTGCTCTCATAAATGCTGGGACCTGTGGTAACTGCTCTTTCTTTTCACCCAATGGAAGATCGTCATCATCGTCATCATTAGCGGCGTTTATTGATCCATTAGAGCCAGGAGATTGTGAATGTTGAATTTGTATGGCTTGAAGTTGCTGTTGGTGCTGCTGCTGTTGTTGAAGCATGAGGAGTTGATATGCTTGTTGCTGTTGGTGCATCGTGGCTATCTGGATTTGCTGCTGCTGCATAATAAGCAACATTTCTTGCTGCTGTTGCTGATAGATCGACATTGGATTAGCTACATTTGGCACAGCCGTTGCACCATTCAAGCTATTCAAACTATTCAAGCTCGAACTGCTTGGATTGCTCATACTCATTCCGACCGTTGGACTGTTTACAATGCTTTGTGGCACCGTGCCAAGGGTAGAATGGGCAGGCACAATATTGACATTCTCCTGTGGCGACGTAAAGTCGAGTTGCGAAGGCGATGTAGGAGGCTCGACCGCAGGCTTGGTAAATGCGTCTTTTGTTTTCTGGCTTGGTTGCTCCTCATCTGATTCAGTATCCGAGTTGACAGGTGCCTTGCGGACGTAGTTCTGCCCTGGTTTTGAAATCCGGGACTGAGCAATTGAACGAGAAATCTCCTCAACATCTTTTTCAAGATCATCTTCGCTGTGGATCTCATTATTATCTTTCCTACTATCGGTGTTGTCTATCTCCTTCAGTGTTGACTGCACAGGTTTTCGTTTCTCTTCATCATCCTCATCTGTCTCTGTGTCAGAGTTAAGAGGAGCTTTGCGGACATAGTTTTGTCCTAGTCGTCCTGGTCGTCCTGATGCTCTTCCGGGGCCTTGTTGTTGGAGAGTCTGATTTGGGCTCAGAGAAGGTACTGCCACATGATGCTCTTTCACAGAACTATCGTCATCTTCGTTTTCGCTCTCCTGGTCATGTTCATTGAGAACGTTGTCTTCATCATTGTCATCATCAGCCTCGCTATCCGATTGAACAGGATCCTTTCGAACATAACCCTTTCGGTTCCCAGGTTGAAACGAGGATCGGATGTGCCCACTAGGACTCGCAGAAGTGTCAGAGTCGCTACCAGAAATAACGGCCTGCTGCAAGAATGAAACAGATCTTTTTGGTTTAGTTGCATTATTGACTGGAGGCGGCAGGGCAGGCGGTTGCATCAGAGACATGTTTGGTAAGTGAAACTTGACTTTAGAAAGATGAATGTATAAGGGATTCGAGTTTTATGATTCTCGAATAAGGGAATGAAACAAAGAGAATGAGAATGACAAAGAGAGAAAAGAAGAGAATGAGAAAAAAGAAGTAAGAAAAAAAAAAAAAAAAAAAAAAAAAACAAAGAGATGCGATGCTTAGACAGTTGACGGAGCCATGCATAAACAGAGCATATTCATTCATTATACAACACACATCCACACAATGCACAATGGCTCATTTTGATTCACATCAATCACTGTCTGGTCGTCTGAGTTATGAGTTATATTAATTTTCTTATTAAATTTATTGAACCGTTTCGATCTGTTTGCTGTTGCATTGAGCCAGTTAATTATAGCATTGTCTTTATTGCCTATTTTTGCATGCGGAGCTGTTGCCTGCCCCATGCAACCCCCTCCTATCCTAGGAGGTTGCGCAGAGCCCCTTTGATTGCTTTTTAAAAAAAACTGTTATATCGAGGAAATAAGCTACAAATCAATCTGTCTACAATTTGGACGTGCCTGTTCCCTTGTATGCCCCAACCTGACCATAGATCAGAGGTTTGAGATACTCTTCGTACCCCCAAATCACACCATTCTTGTCAGTCATCGACTCCGAGTTCAGTGGCTCGCGCTCTGTCATCTCCGCCAAGCGCTCGTATGCCCGGCCATCCCATGATCCCAATGCGCTATTAAGGAACGTGTCAGTGAATCCGAAACAGTCTGCAAACCCAACTGCATTTGGCCGTACGGCTCTCAGATTATCCTTGACGCCTTGACGAATCCACGCGGCATGATCGCGTGAAAAGTAACCATCTTCTAAGAACTCGCTCAACTCCGTCTCAATAGTGTAAAAGACATGAAGATGATAGACAGAACGAACTGCAGCTAGTAGGTTCTTCTGTTGCAAAGTAGGATTTGAAGATGCATTATATCGCTTTTCCAGGCCATTGTAAAAGTTTTCAATCATGATGTATTGAACATGGGCCTGCATATTCAAACAATAAAGAAGACCCAATCGTATCAGTGTCATCGAGTAAAGAGGAATATGTAGCAGTCAAATGAATATTGTCATGATTCATCCATACCTTGGAGAGGCGCATACACTCAAGGTTGAGATCGGACCACGTAGCACCAGCCTTGTCAGCCTCTGCGAGCTCAAAGATCAGACGCGCGGCGCGGTGCTGGAAAGCAGCAAGAACAATCTCAACCTGGTAAAAGTCTTTGATGGATTGTGCTTGGCACTTTTGATTCTTGAAGGTAGAATAGTCCACAAGTGACAAAATGTATTTAGACGGAGCCGACAATCGAATGTTTGGGTCGCGGATAGTATCTTTGTAAAGCTTGAGCAAATAACGGGACACTTGTTGCTATTTCAAGTATGGATAACGACGAAAGTGTTAGGCCACTGCAACAAACAAACAGATAAACCATAATGCTTCGAGAGGGGAGCCTTAAAAGATGCTTACAGTCAACAGTGCGTTTTCTCCTTCATATGTCACTGTTGCAAGAAACTGTCGATGAAAGTCAATCATTCCTGAAAACAAGGAATATCCATGCCCGCCAAGGCATCTTCGCGCCTCTTCGATACCATCGGCAGCAAGCTTGGTGCAATATGACTTCAGACCAGAAGAATAAACATGGACATCTTTCAATAAGGAGACATCTCCTTTTGAAATATCAGCATTATACTGGGCGTACATTTCATTCATCCAGTATCCTGAAAAAATTGTAGCAAATGCATGCGAAATCAAAGGCAGAATACGGGATTGGACTCCTGGATAGTCTAGAACCTGCGTCTCAAGATCTGTTGCGATATCTACATTACCCTGACGGCGAACAGCACAGTACCGGGTAGCAATCGTTGCAGCTGAAATTTGTAAAATAGCGTGGTTCAAGATTCCATATTAGTGTCTGTATGGAGTATATATGGAGCCTATCTGTTTAAAAAAAAAAAAAAAAAAAAAAATCGAACATCAACATACCTCTGGCCATGGAATGAGCTGAATGATTAATCAGTGTCGCACGAACGGCAGTCATACCTCCGTATGCCAGTTTGGGATGGATGGGCTTTGAGTAGACGCCATCTCGTGAGACTTGCGAAAACCGCATAAGCATCTGTGTTAAAGACGAATAAAAAAAAAATAATTAATGACCTGATGTTTCCGGATTGACAGGATTGACAGGCTAATTTTGACGTAAAGCTTCAAGAGCAAAAACGTACATTCTCTCGTGGAATACGCACGTTATTGAAACGTGCATATCCATTGTCCATCGAAATAGCGCCTTGTTTAGGGCCCTGATCCCTTATGAATACACCAGGTAAGAGACTGTGATCCTTCAATGATCGGATTGGCACTAAGAATGGATGAGCACCATAATCTTTGCCCTTTATAATCAGTTTAGCCTGAACCAAGGCATGGTTAGCCAGTTTTCCCAGGGATCCGATCCAAAACTTTGCAGAAGACTGCGTGGGGGAGTTGATCACCCATTCATCACGGTCAATGTCAAGTGTGGCCGTAGTTTCGAGCCGAGACAATGCCGACCCGTGCCCAAGCTCGGTTTGTGCATAACTGCATGAAGGGAAAAAATAAAAGAATGAGCGTAATGTCCTGGTTGCACAGACTTTTTTCTTCCAAGGATGCTGAATGATAGGTCCAACACATACCATCCGATATAATGATAATTCTCGGAGAGAGGACCCCATTTCTTAAGCTGTTCTTTGCTGGCCTGGGATCTCAAGACGGGTAAGAACATGGCTTGATCAATGGAAAGGAAACAAAAAAGTTGGTTAGGACCTATGGGATGTTCTTTAACCAACATGAGCAATAGTAGAGTTTCCTTCACCTACATTCATGAAGGTGAACCGGAATATAATCATCTACATAGACTTTGAAGTAGGCAGACTCTTCGGGAGTGAGCCCATGTTCGTTACGTAGCTCGACATATCGCTTCACCATTGGCAGCGCTCGTTTGAAACGCTAGTTTTAGTAAATTAGGTAGAGCAAGGTTAATGGGGATGTCAATCTCACGCGCAGGTCAGCAATGAGACATGTAATTTACCTCTGTTCTTCCGAGGAAGTATCGATCGGAGCGATCAAAGACAGGATCATTGTCGACCATGGCTTCAATCTTCTTGAGCCGTCTCATTTTTTCCTCACCACCATAAAAAAGTGGAGTGAGCAAGGCGGGGTCAAATGTACATTTTTTGCGCTCGGCAGCAATATCGAGCTGCTGTTGGTTTTCAGCCGATGGCATAGTAATTAACAGTAGAGACTAAAAAAAAAGGCAAAATGCGGGCGGTGCAGATAAAAGTTTAAAAAAAGGTGAAGAGAAGAAGAAAGTTGAAGGAAAAAAAGAAGTAAAATATGAAGATAGAAAGAGAGAAGATAAAAAGGAGAGAAAGAGGAGATAGAAAGAGATAACGAATGAAACGATGGCCGATGGATGACTTTATGAGACACAGTTTAAACAAGCGCATGTGCTCTGTGTGGGGAAAGGACCGTATTTAACCTTATTGCAGAAATCAATCAAGGGAAAAGCAAAAGACCATTGCCCCGGAGTCGGTGATTAGTGGACAGACCAATTCGCCGTTGGGTTCATGTTGTTGGGGATTTGGATTGGCGGGTGTACTTTACCCGTTTTTCTCGTGTCATGTCATATCTTTATCTCATTATATTGAAACGGTTTTGCTCGTCATGTGGACAAGACGAGCCCATCCACCCATCATTGCCCAAATGGGTACAATTTGTATCTGCGCCTGAGGTATCTGAGGTTTGAGGCACGTTGCTTTTGCGTCAAAAATATCCTTCCTATTGTTTTCGTTGACTACTCGTGGTACAAAAAAAAAAAAAAAGGAACCACACAGGTAGAATCAGAGTAATATTTGGTTTCTCTTCTTTCATTTTTTTAGTCGCCCATACTCTTCCTTTCATCAATAATGAATAGCAATGATCTGAATCGCCAATTTGGTAGGCAATCTAGCAATCCAGCACATCTACATCATTCTGTCAATGTCGTAAACTCTTTCTTTCTCTGGTCTATATTGCTACGGGCGAAGCTACTTCTGGCTTTGTTCAGAGCCCGTTCTCCTCAAGCTTTTTTTTTTTTTTTTTTTTTGAGTCAAACACATTAAAAAAAAAAAAGCTTGGCCTGTCTCTCTCTTTCTCAATACAGCTAACATGGACGTCAACAGTGATGCTCGCAACAACAATAACAGCCGACCTTCACGACAGCGGGTACCATATGTTCCACCTCACTTGAGGAACCAAGCCACTTCTACTTCCGCACCTGTTCAACGCACCACTGATAGGTAAATACAGCTTCTTCAGCCTTCATTATTTAGCGTAAGAGAGAAAAAAAAACGCGTCCAAGTTTCTAAGTTCGTAACATGAATATGTTGATGATCACATATAGCTGGGATGCTCCTATTCGTTCCAACAACAACAGCAGTCACCGCTCTGGAGGAGGTTGGGGTGGTGCTTCAGATAGTGGATATAATCGTGGTTGGAGCAATGGCCAGTCCAGCGGACGCTATTCCTCGGGCGGTGGTAGCGGAGGCAGCTGGAACGAACGCGCTTCTTCAGGCGGATATGGTGGTCGCCGCAACGAAACATCATCTAGTGGCTATTCTCGCCCTGACCGTGACATTGGCACTTTCAAAAACGGCGTTCAAACTCCTGCGTCACGCAACCCTCGTCTGGAACGCGAGTTATATGGAACTGAGGATAAAGAGCGTCTGACCACCGGGATCAATTTTGAAAAGTATGACGATATCCCCGTGGAGGCTTCCGGACATGATGTCCCCGAGCCAATCTTGTCTTTCACCAGTCCTCCGCTTGACCCTCTGCTTCTCGAAAACATTGAACTCGCCAAATACACCCAGCCTACTCCCGTCCAAAAGTATTCCATCCCTATCGTTGCAGCGGATCGTGATTTGATGGCCTGTGCACAGACTGGCTCAGGAAAGACCGGAGGTTTCCTTTTCCCTATCCTCTCAGAGCTTTTCAAATGCGGGCCTAAGCCTTCTCCGGATCATGGAATGAACCGGTCCCGTAAGGCCTACCCGGTTACCCTTATCTTGGCTCCAACACGCGAGCTGGCATCGCAGATCTGGGAAGAGTCACGCAAGTTCGCATACCGCTCCTGGGTTCGATCTTGTGTGGTTTACGGAGGTGCCGATATCGGTCAGCAACTACGACAGATTGATAAAGGGTGTGACTTGTTGACTGCTACTCCTGGCCGTTTGGTCGATCTAATTGAGCGTGGCCGAGTCTCTCTAGCCAACGTCAAGTATCTTGTCTTGGACGAAGCCGATCGTATGCTCGACATGGGATTTGAACCTCAGATTAGACGCTTGGTGGAAAAAGAAGATATGCCTGGAGTTCAGGACCGCCACACACTAATGTTTTCAGCCACATTTCCTCGCGATATTCAACATTTGGCTCGTGACTTTTTGCGGGACTACATCTTTTTATCCGTTGGTCGGGTTGGGTCTACATCGGAAAATATCACTCAAAAGATCGAATACGTTGAGGACGAGGACAAGCGCTCTGTTCTTCTAGACATCCTCCATTCCCAGACCAAAGGGGACCTAGGCCTGACCTTGATTTTTGTCGAGACGAAACGTATGGCCGATTCTCTTTCTGATTTCTTACTCAGCCAAAATTTCCCAGCTACCGCAATTCACGGTGATCGAACCCAATATGAACGTGAACGTGCCTTAGACATGTTTCGATCTGGGCGCTGTCCTATCATGGTGGCAACTGCAGTTGCTGCGCGTGGATTAGATATCCCCAATGTGACCCATGTTGTGAGCTATGATCTACCAACAGATATTGACGACTATGTTCACCGTATTGGTCGTACTGGCCGTGCCGGCAACACCGGCTTAGCGACAGCGTTTCTTAACCGTGGTAACAAAGGCGTGGTGCGCGATTTGATCGACTTGCTCAAGGAAGCTAATCAGGATGTTCCAGGTTGGCTTGAGACTTTAAACCGTGAGTCATCCTACAACAGTGGTGGACGAGGTCGTGGACGAGGTCGCGGACGAGGTGGTCAAGCAGGTAATCGTGATTACCGCAAATATGGAGGTGGTGGTGGTGGTGGCAATGGCCATGATTATTATGGTGGCGGTGGTGGCTATGGTGGCGGAGGAAATTATTCCAACAAAAGTAGTTGGTTCTAAATGACCATGTGCTTTTGGATACATTTTTTTCTTTTTTTTTGTTAAATTTGTGAGGATAGCTTGGACTTTGGGTAGTCTTGAGTGATATACCCGCTCCGCAATGGAACTGGATCCTATCGATAACACTAGTCTTTTCCAAAGGCACTTTATTCCTCTTTTCTAATTTGTGTAAAAATTGGCATTCTTCCCTTGACGCCTTTGTACATTAGCAAATTGCAATATCTTTTAATAAAAAAAAAAAAAAAAAAAAAAGAATATTGGTGGAGCTTGGTCACGTGCTTATGTCTCTATTTTCCCATGTAAATTGGATCAAAGGAAATGTAAATCACCGTTCAGAAACTTTTTTTTTTTGCACCGCTCAAAAACTATTCCATTTCTCCATCAGCAATGTCTTCTTCAGAACAATACATCAAGACAGAGTATCCGGTCATCGACTCAGACCCCCACTTTTTGCGTGTCGTACGCTACATGCGTGGCTCGGATTATGTCGCCTGGGGCACTCTGACAGCCGGAGCACCAGCTATCCTCTTGGCTTTTGGTAAAGAGTAAACAAATTTCTCAAAGGAAACGATATTTATAATAACTGAAGGGCAAAAGAAAGAACGAAAGAAAGAAAGAAAGGAAAAAAAAAAAAAAAGTACGACAGGAATATCGAGCGATGAGTACACGGATATGTGATCCAAAATACACGAGGGAAAAAAGGCAAAAAAAGATAAAAGCAAAGGTGAAAAATAAAGGAAACGGACCAATTGGGCATTACGTTAGGATTGAGTGCTATTGTTCTGATGCAATGGCCATGATTCCTCGAGATAATGTTTTAAATTTCATGGGGATAATCTATTGAAGAAAATGAAGGCAAACATTGTTGGAACCTCTAGTCAACAACAGCATTACTATGGGCGAGGACCATTCAGGATTTTTTTTTTTTTTGAAAGGGTAAGTAAGCTCATGTCAGTTATTCTTATTTTTCATATCAATAGAGCGAATCAGACCTGCTGCTGGACCAAAAGGAATCAATGTTGCATTGGGCCTTGCCACCGCCATGGGTTTCATGGGAGGATTCCTTTATTCTTATCAGAAGTCAAGTCGTACGTACCAGCAAAAAAACATATATATCCTACGCATTATCAATATGAATGACAAAAAGCTAGTTATCCAAGAATCTGATTGTTTTTTTTTTTTTTTTTTTTTTTTAAAAAAAATTATTATTATTATTATAATTTTTTTCTTATAGTTCGTTTTTGGGGATGGGATGAAAATGCTAGAGAACAGGCTATGAATCGTACCGAGATGGAGGATCGTGCTGCCAAGGGTCTTCCTGCTTATGGAGAACCCACTATGGATGACGTTACTCAAGCCGCTGCTGCAAGGAACTCCAAATATGCCGCGCTCAAGTTCTGTAAGACTCTTTTTTTATAAGTCAATACTTTTCCTTTCAGTGTCATATCTTATATTTATGGGTCCTAACTTATATTTATATATCCGCCGCTTTTTCTTTTGTTGGTTCCTTTTTTAGCTGCTTTCCCCTGGTTTAATACCACAAACCACAAATACCATCTTTCTCAGGACACTACTCAGAATGACAAGTAGATGTATTTGATTGACTAATTGAAGTGAACGCAGTAGATTAAAAGAAAGAGGGGAAAAAAAATGTATCATGCTTCGTATTTAGAGGCGTGCAAATACAATGCATGCTTTGTTGATATGTTGTTCGAAATAACTTCCTAATCCACCAATGCATTAACAAGTGAGGATAATGACTCCAAAATGATAATAAGTAAAACTAAACCTCTAACGTTGTCCGTCAAAGGAATAAATCTCTCAGAAAAATTACTTTGAAATTTCTGGCTTGACTTCAAAAAGGCTCTGTTGTCTCTCTGCAAAAGTTCTTTTAAATATCAATAACATTTGAAAACCTGTAGCTATAAACCGATCAAAGAAAGAAAAGTACATCGATTCTTTTAGATTCCATCCACCCCCATATGTATAGGTTAATCCTCCTGTTCTTAAGCAAAACAATACGGGGCAATATGTCCAATAATGACTGACCTAAAGATTCCCAACAATCATCAGTGTTGAATAAAAGATTGGCATACAGATGCACATAAACATTTCAGGCAACTTTTCTTCGAGGCATTTGCCTATTTGATTATAATTGAGAAAGGCTTTTTTATTATTCCTATTATTATAAAACCTACAAAACTGTAAACTGGCCAATCTTATTGTCTCAACCGGTGTGCATCACGCTTTTCCTTCTCTTCTGCAATGGCTAAAAGCGCATCAAACTCTGTTGAGCGCTCGCACATGGATTTAAATATACCACCCTCCTTGCGCATCAGAGTATAGGGCTTGTCATATTCTACCACCTTTCCCTGATCTAAGACCAGAACTCGATCAAAATCTGCAATCGTCCTTATACGATGAGCGATCGTAACCATGGTCGCATCTGCCATCTCTTCTCGGATGGTGTTCTGAATCTTGATATCTGTCTCAAAATCTACGCTGGCGGTAGCTTCGTCCATGATGATGATCTTCGGTTGGCGAACCAGTGCACGAGCCAGAGCAATTAACTGGCGTTGGCCTTGAGAAAAGTTTGAACCATTCTCCTTTACACTCGTGTCGAGCGTAATCTTGGAGGGGTCCACAATCACGTCGGTATCAGACTGAGAACCTTTGACTGAAGGTGCAGGCGATTGAGAAGATGAAGAGGGATTTGCAGTATCTCGATCTGAGATAAGAGCTTCTGTACCCTGACGCTTAGCCGCCTCTACTGGAATTAAGTGGCTCCGCCTCAATGCTTCCCAGAGCTCTTGATCTTCACGTTCGCCGAAGGGATCCAAATTGGAGCGAAGAGTGCCTTTGAAGAGAATGGGGTCCTGAGGAATGATCGTTAAGTTAGACCGAAGATCTTGGAGACCAATCTTACTGATATCAATGCCGTCAATGCAAATGCTACCACTTGTAGGGTCCATGAAGCGGAACAAACTAATAGCGAACGTCGACTTGCCCGATCCAGTACGGCCCACGACACCAACCTTCTCACCAGCCTTAATCTTGACTGAAACATCCTTGAGAACATCAGGGGTATCAGGTGCATAACGAACTGTAAGATGATTGATAGTAATCTCACCAGAGTGAGGCCAGGAAGCTGGGGGTCTAGAGCCCTCAATAATTGCTGGAGGCTCTTCCTCAATATCCATGTACTCAGAGACACGCTCAACTGCGTTCATGTTCATCTCGTTCTCAGCATATACACGAATGATCCACACGATGTTTAAGGTAAACATGAGCGAATAGCTTAAACTTAGCGCAGCCCAGCCAGGGGCGATTGACTCCCAGTTGCGCAGAACTAACATTCCAGCACTGAAAGAAACCAGTGCACCCGTAATATCGACTCGCCAATGCAACCATCGGTTCGTCGCCCAGAGAAGGAAGAAGGTCCGGTTGTTGTCATCCAAATTGACCAAGTTTCTCGTCTGGAATCGCTTTTCAAATCCATAGGCACGAATGGTGGCCACACCATTAAGAGATTCGTTGAAGTGATTCAAGATTGGTGACTTGGAGATAGAGTTTAGTCTTTTGCTACGTTACAGGAAATTAAAAGCAAAGAATGTCAGCAATTAAAATATGGCAATTACTTCCTTTAGCTTTTTAACAAAAACAAACACTTACAGATCTCTGCTGACAGGAACATAGATATATCCTAGAACAACGTAAATGGCGACAATAAAGACAGCAGCAACAAGGAACAATGGAGTGTTGACGGAAATAATGAAAATGATACCAAGGAGTGCGATCGCATAGCCAAGGAAACTTTCTAGACCACGGAGAACTTGCTCATCGATTGTCGCAATATCCGTGCTGAAGCGATTAATGATTCTGCCAATGGGCGTGGTGTCAAAGAAGCGGACTTTGGCACGTGAGACCTTGTAAAGCAAATCTTTATGAATGACTCTGGATCCTCGGATGTTGCCTACAACCAATGCATAAAACTCCGCGAGCGAGTAAAAGATTGCTGTGGCAAGGCTGAGAAGAATATAAACGCCAAGATAATATACGACGTTGTCGGGTCCAGCGACTTTCATGGTCACATCATCAGATAAATTCCCGCCTTTCGGGGTAAACGCTGAGTACACAGATTGGATAATAGGTTCAGGTGTAATCCTTCGAATGGCCATAATAACAAAAGCTCCAGTATCTTCAGCAGCCTTGTTGGCCCAGATAGCTAACCACCCATTTTGGCTGATACTGATCAGCTCGCGTACTATCAAGAAAGCGAGGATGCTGATCCAGAAGAACCACCCGCCGGAGGCAGTCAAATATATTTTGTAGACACTCCAGGAAACAGAACCCTCTACTTTCTTTTCATCTTCAATAAGCTTCGAAGCCTTTTTCTCGGGCTTTTTGATATTCCTGGCAGCACCTTCATCATCTAGGGTACTGACTTCGCTCGAATCATCTGCCACTGGGGTGGCCAGCGTCACATTTTCAATCCACTTGTTACGCAAAACAATCTCTGGAGTGCCTGTGCCAACAACCTCGCCATTATCTAGAACAACAACATAACTGGCTGCACTCAATGACAATTGGACTTGGTGAGTGACCATAAGAATAGTACGACCTTCCATAAGTGGCCCAGTCAAAGTTTGGAATAGCTGCTTGCCCGTGTGGGTATCGACAGCAGAAAGACAATCGTCCAGAAGAAGGACAGCAGCGTCGGAATATATAGCACGAGCAAGGGAGACACGCTGCTTCTGGCCTCCAGAGAGTGTAATTCCTTGCTCCCCAATTTCGGTTGCATCACCGGCTTCAAGGATATCGAAATCGGTTACTAAGGCGCAGCCCTCGATGACGGCATTATAACGAACCTCATCAAATTCCTTGCCAAACAGAATATTGTCACGGATAGTCGAGTTTTGAAGCCAAGCTGTCTGAGCGACGTATGCAATCCCAGAACCTCGACCGCGTGTGTGAGTTTCGTCATAATCCAAACGAGGCAAATATGTTTTTCCTTCTAGGCGGTCAAGCTCACCTAGAAGAGCAAGCAATAGAGCAGACTTTCCAGATCCAGTAGGGCCGACAATCAACGACAGCTGGCCGACAGGGAAATCAGCGGAAATGCCCTTGAGCTTGAAACGCTCTTGTACAGCCTCGGGCGCACTAGCGGGCCCAGCAACGGGCTCAGGGTTCCTTGAGAACTTACTCTTCAACTTTTGAAGCCATGACTTTTTCTCAGTTACTTCTTCAGACACATTGTCCTGCTCTTTATTGGGCCAGGTAAAAGAAGCATTGACAAAACCAATCAAAGGATAAGATTCAGAGTGCGTGCGAGCTTTGCCATCAAGCCTAGTCACTGTCGTATCCCTGATGAGCTCCTCTTCCTCTTCCACAAACTTAGCGATACGCTTCATGCTGACAGAAGCCTTCGTGGCGTGTCTGATAGCCCAAGGAAGCGTGTTCAAGGACATACGCATGATGTTGATAAGCGATAATGTAGTAAACAAGATTGAGGCTGAAATTTCATTCCCGTAGAGCTTTGTGTAGACTAAAAAGAAGACCACAGTGTTCAGGAGCGGAATAATCTGCCAGGCAATGCCGGCAAAGCACATTCGGACGTAGGTTTTCCTGATTTGCTTGAGTTCCTTCTCGCGTGCGTTATTGATCTTTTCGACAAATTTGCTCTCCCAACCAAAGAACTTGACAATGCGAATAGCTGATAACATCTCTGTAAGGTAATCCATGCGGTCATCCTTGTTTTCCATAACTGCCGCAAAGAGCTTACCAATGGTAGCGTATAGGAAAGCAGGAACAGGTAATGTGATAATCATGAATCCAATACCGATAAAAGCAGCCCGTCCAAGTAGCAAATAGAGTTGATAGGCACCCAAGCTAAACTGAATAGGGATCGAGTAAAGCTCATACATATAGCAGAAAATCTGTTGCAATGCCTCGATATCAACACCAACCAAGTCTAACCACGTAAAAAAAAAAAAAAAAAAAAAAAAAGAGTGAGATTGGATGGAAAAATTATAACAATGAGGAACGAAGAAATTAAATAGTTTACACCATGGACTTACTGGAAACGTTTAAGCCACGCTTCTTTTTGTTCACATCCGAGTCGGCTTTCTCTTTTTTGTCAGCATTTTTGTCAGCATTTTTGTCAGGGGAGGCCGTGTCTTTGCGACGAAGTGCTTTTGCAAAAACCTGCTCATTGCAGATTGAAACCAAGTGGATATAGAGGCGACGACCTCGATGCAAAGCTTGCTGCTGTGCAGCTGACTCGAGTATTGTTACCATAAACAAAGCGAATACCCACAAATAGTTATTGAATGTTGGTGGGCCACAATCCTTGCATTCAATGTATTTGATGATCTTGTTGAGACAGTAAGGCGAAGCAACAGCAAGCATACTATAAGGGACTCCCCAGCAGAACTGGATGATAATGTCACGACGGACAGCAGTGAGGGCAGCTCGAATAAATTTAGTCTGTTTGCTAAAATAACCAACAAATGTTAACACAAACATGTGAATAAAGTATACATTGACAAATGGCTTTGTTTGTGTGTGGATGATGGATGCCTTGTAGTGCGAAATACTTACTGGAGTCTTTTAAACTTGTTAACAGTGTGTTGTGACAGATCTGTTGGTTCCAGATCAGGCAGATCAGCACTTTGAAGAGGCTTCTTGAGGCCGAGGTAAACCAGGGGATTAATCCAGGAGAACGCGATCTGGGAATAAAAGGACGAAGATAATTCAGCAGAAGGAGTACGGGGGACCTCGCCTTCTCTTGGTTTTCTGACCGTTGCTAATGGTTGAGTTGGTGTGGTCACCAACGCCACCAAAATTAATAGAACAACCGTGATCCAAATAGCACCTTCCATCTTGAGTGAAAGAGACCATTCACTTGCAGGCAGCTCCAAAATATCTGCACGGTATAGCCGGATTGCCGATAGAACAAGCTCAAGTACATAAAAAAAGTCCATTTGAGGTCGAAGCAGGAGCTGGTGAGAAGCAGTAGGGCGGATAAGATGCACAAAGGATAATACCAAGGCATATACCCAGGATAAAACCCTAATACCACCTAATAAGCTCCTGGATGTGTGAATGAGAATCATCGAAAACACAGCCAAACCCAGCTGGAAAGTCGTGAGTCCTAACCGAGCAAAATTGATAGCCATGCCAGAAGCACGTTGTGCTTGGTATTGTGCTTGGAATGACTCTAGTACCACTGAATCCGAATGTGCAGTATCGCCTCTTTGATGGTCCTCGATGGCAGCATCATCATTATTCTGAAGACTTTCTCTCACCTCGTCATACTGATCGAGATGAATAGGCTTCTTGGTGAGATAGAAAATTAATCCTACGGAGGCAATTGAATAAGCCAGTGGTAGGGTGGAATCCACCAATCTACAGAGAAAAATGAAATAAATTAAATAAATCGTTGCCCTCAACTTTATTTATCTTCATGATAGAAGCATATGATCCAACATGAGTGGGATTCAAACATACCCGACAGTGGAATCCATTTCTCTGAATTAAACTAAAAAGTTTTTGCACTTGCTTAAATCGAAAGTGTGGACCGAACAGAATGGAAATGATATTTTACACGGCCTGTCAGCTGAGTTGTATCTGATCCGACGAGTACGATTAGAACAGTCGAAAGCAGGAATGACTAGTTGAAGGGTGACAGGGAGGCGTGGGTTGAGAAGAGGGTGGACAAAAGAGAAAAAAAAAAGAAAAGAAAGGGAAAAAAAGTGAATCGCTCACCTTTTTGCTTAAATAAGGTGAAGATAAACAACATGGATGGTGTTGTTGAATCGCCGCACTTTCTCATAATCGACATGTTGTTGGTCATACAGGGCTCTCATTCGTCAACCACTCCTTGATTAGTCTAATTGGGCAATGGGGCGGATAAAAAGTATAAAAAAAAAAATAAAAAAAAAAGCGAAGCAGAAAAGACTTTTTCCGGACATACTTCAACGTAAATGTACATTCGTATGTACTCAACAACCATAAGTGGACTATTGATCATTGTCAATAGAGCTCCATTTCATTTCGAAAACAAAAATCTTCTCGTATCTTCTATCCCGACATGTATTTCCAAGTGAAGGCTCGTCTATTTATTTCGCCCACCCTTCATCTTAATGGTCCCTCAAAGGAAAGTATGAATGGTCTTCTTAATAAGAAACATTCATTTTCCGCAGCACTAGGCCGTGATCATTGGACCAAATTCGGGACACAAGCATGTGCACTGATAAGAAAAGAGAGCCGAAATCAGGGCGGCGTGTGTTCCTGGGAAAGGCCATGTGTGAATGGAGGAGGGTCATGCTCAGTCAGTCCAATCAGGTTGGTGAAAGGCACTGCCACTTTCTCAGGGAATTTTTACACAGTCCAGGTACGTCCATATAATGTTTTGAACACTTTGCATCATACATGTATCCTAATCTGCACTTTAATCGTGTGAGAAATAAAGATGCAATCTTAGACTATGCCATTTAATATTCTCTTAACCTAGAATATTCGTCGTTGTGTTTTGTGCGAGAAAAAAAATGGTAGAAGAAAAAAAAAAATAAAAAGAACAATGGTCTTTAAAAAAAGAGATATGCAAATAAAAAAGCGATGACTGCTGCTCCAGCAACATAGCTAATAGGATAGAGCCCTTGTTGGACATAATTCTGGTGTTGAATCGCGCCCACTGTTGGTGCTACGGCGTTCGACTCGGGCTTGCGTGGACGGACCTAATTTTAAATGCAGAAAACACCAGATACATTCATATTTGTGAATTGTTCAGTGGCCAATATATCACAGGTGCTAGTTTTTTTTTTTTTTTTTTTTAAGCAAAGCAATATATGACATACAGTGTTGGTCTCTTTCTGCAACTTATCGATCGAATTTTGAAGAGTTTGGATAGTCTCACGAGCTATCTCTAGTTCGCGTTTCAGGACCGAGACGTCGATATTGCTGGAAGGCGATGAGGATGACGCACTATGGCTACTCCTACTAGCCTGCGTGGTATGGATTGGTGATGCTATCGGTGCAGGCTCTGTCTGTTGATGCTGCTGTTGATGGGCGTCCGTAGGAGCATTTTGGGTACTACTTCCGCCACTCTGTGATCCGTGTTCATCCTCTCCCTTGATCCGAGTTGTGCCAGGTTCGGTAGGATGCACAAAGACACAACGGATCTTTTTCTCACGGATCTGATCCTTTGCATCCCGTTCCATTGTAGGCCACTATTGATGTTGGTTTTAATATGGGAAAATGAAATGGCTTGGCGTAAATAGATGCAGACACTCTCTACACTCCTTGTATGTGAAAACTGAAACAATATAGAATGGATGAAAGGACAAACCAGGTCAGCCGCAGGTAACTGCTCGCGTTCAGCAGTAATAGCAACGCTCTGGACCAAGAACTTGTCTTTGCACTTGAAGTCAGCAGGTGGCTCCTCCTTCATGGCCTGCATTTGAACTAGACACGGACCATAAAACAAATGCGCGTGTACAAAATACTAATGTTAGACGCGTGGCCCCTCATTTGTCTTTTTTTTTTTTTTGGATTTTCTTGGGAAATAAAGATGATGTACGGTTTCATCAGGCTTTCGATGATCCCGACATTATGAAAAGTAATATTGTTCCTGTCATGGTGATCCTGATGAAACCAAAACTCACCCTGCACTTCCAGCTCAGCTCCTGGCTCAATACGCCCAGAGTTGGGGCGGACACAATATTGCTTTGGAGCAGTAGTCTTGACCTTAAAGGCGATGGGCAATTGAGTAGGGTTGCGGATGATCAAGGACTCCTTGATAGCCTCCGTCAAAGGTCCTATTTTTTTAATTTTTTTTATGAATTGTTAGTTGTTCGAGATGGTCATAACCATTTTGTTGGCATTATATTATATGAAAGCGTGATCGGATCCAGTTGAATGCTTACGTCTGAAGCAGAGTTGAACCGAAGGTTCGAGTTCGATGGACATTGCGTGTGTGTTTGAGAGGATGACGAGGATGGATTGAAAGAAAAAAGAAGTCAAGGGCAACTGAGAGGGTAAGTGAGAGTGAAAGTGATGAAAAGAAGTAAAGAGGTAGGAAAAAAAAAAAAAAAAAAAAAAAAAAAGAACTTTTGTCGCGACAGGAAACAAAGCTCTCGATGATCAAAATCCCATTCTTTACTGTGCTCATAGTTCTCATTGTTGGCTTTACTCCTGTCTTTTATGTTTTTCATATGCACTCGTCTATACTGAGAATACAGAATACATTATTAATATACAGCAATGAACAAATGACACCACGCCATTTCATTGCTGGATGTCATATTATGCTAGATGCCAATATGTTTTACCTCGTTGAAACTGACACATGAAAAACCAATTGCCAAATACTGGGAACGACACCTTTGTGAGTCTGACTTTCACCCTCACAGCACAAAGAACCTTTTGAAAAAGGCACAGAGCACAATGAACGACCAGCACCTCGTGGCTCTTGTCACCCGAGACAAAGGCTCCATTTCTGTGTTGCCCCTTTTTTTACTTTATTTTATGTGATCAAGGAGAGATTTGCTTGTCCATCACACACACGGCCCTCTCGTCATCACAGATCTTCTCTCGCTTTCTTGTTTACATCTCTCTCTCTCTTTTCCTTCTCTCTTCCTTTCGCTTTCCTCTATCTCTTTCTAATAACCAAATCTTAATCTCTTCCACTTTCACTCTCACTATCAACTTACCAACAATCACCAAGCTCGGGTTCAAGTAACGATCGAAAATATCTGACAGGATTCTTGGGACGGCTACAAACAAGAAAAAAAGAGAGAAAACAGTCAATCATCATCACAGATGCCCAGCATCACACTCAACAATCCTGAGGACAAGGCTTTAGTCAAACGATTCTTGTCATCGCCTAGCACTAGGATCATCACTGCAACAGTCGCTAGGCTTTATGTTGCCTATCCTGATCCATACCAATGGACTTATTCTGGCATCTTGGGTGCAGTAGCCTTGATCCAGACAAGTCATACTTTCTACTTGCGCATCGTCGACCTCTTGGTAAGAAAACGAAGCTTTTTTTTGAAAAAAAAAAAAAAAAAAAAAAAAAAAAAAAATGCCATTGAATCTATTCTAATAACTTGCTTCGATACCTCATGAATGATAAAACTTGTAGTATAGCAGAGGTATAGTTTGGGAGCAGGAACTCTATGACGGATTCGTCTACTCGCAAGACAAACCATTTTTTCATACGTTTCAAACAGATGTAAGGCATCACCATTCTGAACCAAGAAAAAAAAAAAGTTGTCAATGTGACTTACAGCTCACCTTTTTTTTTTTTTTTATCTTTTGCACAGAACTATGTTGCAGGGTTCTCGTTTGCAGATGAACATGAAGCAGAAGTATTTTTTGGAAAAGTGAACGGACGGGCACAACTTCGACCATGTAAGTTTTTTTTAAAAAAAAAAAAAAAAAAAAAAAAAAAAAGCTGATGATGTTCACCCCATTACTCTCTACACTTCTCACTCTGTGTCAACAACTAAAACTTCCTTACGCAATATAATTGTTAACATCAAACATATTTATCGTTAAAATACACTAGTCAAACCGGTACCAACTGCAGGGGCATTGGCAAAATCAGGAAAGTCAGGAGGCGCTCAGGGTCGAGGTAGAATCCCTCTACAGAATGGAAAAGTAGACAAGTCCCGCATCGGACTCCCTTCAGATTTTCGACATGTTGGCCATATCGGTTGGGATCCTGACATTGGTTTTGAAGTAAGTTAGGCTAAATTCCTATTACTTTTTTGCTCCTTCCCCTCTCCCGCCCCTCGTCCCCCCTATTTCTCTTTTCAAAGGTCATCATTCTTTGTAAAAAGAAGTGAGCAAAAAAAAAAAAAAAAAAAAAAAAGTGTCAACGATTTGAGTGGGCAGAATCAGATAGGGGCAAACAGCGGCTTTTTGTAATGCATACGTTTATCATGTGTTCAACCAAAGAGCATAATAGCAGTATCTTTTAACAATAACCTTGATGAATCATACTAACACCTCTTGTACCTTTGACATGTATTTACATCCTTACCAGGCTCAAAACATTGATCCAGCATGGCAAGAGCTATTTGATCAACTCAATATCTGTGGCGTCAGCAAACAACAGATCAAAGAGAACGCGACTTTTATTACCGATTTCGTCAATGCACATGGTGGGTTGAGTAAAAAACAAATCGAAAAGGCCCAGCTATCCAATGGACATACTTTATACAAATCTCCTTCACCCTTCACTGGTGCTAGCAGCGGTAGTGGTGCTGCTGCTGCTGCCACAACTACTCCATTACGACCTTTATCTCCACAGCAAAAACGGCCACCACCTCCACCACCTCCACCACCGCCAGTATCAACTGCGGGCGCCTCATCCCCAACTACACCTTTGTTGGCATCCCCTACTCCCTTTCATGGGTATCTGCCAAGACCATTGGTTCAGGTCATGGCCAGCCTATCTTCCTTTGGTTATAATCAGTCATCTACCACAGGCCCACAACCTACAGACTCGTCCTTGCTACCTATTGTACCTGTCGAGCCAATAGCAGAGCAATATCAACCGTCACTAGTGGGGGCGAATACAACAGATGGACGGTCTTCACCTCCTCCAACAGCCGTCGCGCCTCCACCACCACCACCTCCTCCTCCTCCTCCACCAGCATCACAGTCATCATGTCAAGCTCCTCCTTCGACAGTTGATACGGCACAGGCATCAAAATCAAATACAGGACCATCTCTCGTTATCAGCACCTCAAATCTAAATGCCATTCGACAATCGCTACGCCCATCCGGAACAAATGAGCATAAGAGCGAGACAAAGTACAGCAATGGCCAAGCAACACAGCTCAAGAGCCCAATTGAGAGTTCCTTGTTAGCAAGTATCCGAGAAGCAGGTGGATTACAAGGGCTGCGCAAGACGGGCGGCCTTCGATCTCCTCCACCAATGCAAAAACGTCCTGCTTCACCAATAGGACCGAGTAATAGTCAGGGAGATTTGGTCTCTGCTCTTGTGGCCGCCTTGAACCGGAGACAGACCAAGTTAACCTACAGTGATGACGATGATGATGGCCAACAAAGAAGCGATGACGATGATGGATGGGATGCAGATTGAAGAAATAAAATAAAGTAAAATAATTATAATAATAACCAACATCTTGGGGCGTACAAGTACCATGTGGTGTTTACGCCTGTTTCAAAAGTTATGTATGACCTGAACTCTATGAATGCAATGTAGATAATATAATGACAATAGAAAAAAAAAGAACATGTAAATGTAATGCTCTGCGCTGATTTGGCTTCCGGGGTCAACTTCCAAAGGAGGCAAGCAATCATAAAAAACGGAAGGAACAGGAGTGAAAAAAATCTTAAAGAACATATGGCTGCGGAGAATTTTACTCCGCTCCGAAATCCGACTGATGTCACCGTGCAGTGATTGAATGACATGCACAGCCTCACACACAGTCAGTAGTAAGTAGATCTTTTCTTTTTTCTCTAAAATGCTCTTCCTCCTACGTTCGGAAAGGGAGTAAACGGATTAATTCGACGTGCTCATTTTTTATTTTTCGTTCGGTTACATCTCCATCTTTAGAAAACCTTTTTCCTTGTCTTCCCTTAACCTCCCCTTCCTTCTGCGTTAGACGCCGTAAAGTTATAGTGTAATTTGTTTATACGGCAGTGTCAGTGTGACAATCACCATCACACAACGCACAAAGAACCAAAATGGTGGGTCCGTGCCATCTCTTTCCTCTCTACTCATATAAATCCCCCTTTCTATTCTTTTTTTTTTTTTTTTTTTTCCCACATCATTCTTTCAATCAAAAAATATACTCAAACACATTCAAACTTCACATTCAGGATCATATCCCAACTTCATTTTCATTGATTCATTTACATCGACATCGCTATGACCACTCTTGCTCCTTTACGATCAACACTGGTGCATCCATCTGCCCAGGCACCCATTTTCAAGTCGGCTGTCCAATCCTTGCTCAACATGAACAGCAAGCGATCTCTTTCATCCTTTACTCTCGCCTCTAAAACCTTTGCAAAACCTTGCTCAATCATCGCTCCTGCCACCTCAATCCGGTATCGTCAAGGATCACAATCATCTTCATCATCTTATCAACCATTCCAACATGAGCAACAAAGACTCTTCTCGTTCAAGTTTAAATCCTCTGCTTCAGATCTGTCCATGATCCCAAAGGCTATCCACAATGGAATCCCAGAAGTCTTGATGCATGAAATTCACCCCATGCCCATGCGTGATGAGTTTAAGGGCGACAAAAAATTATCCACAAAGGACTTGGAAGCCATTCCCATTGACCTGGGTTTCCATCGTGAGCCCAGTAATGTGAGCGATTGGGTTGCTTACCATGTTGTCAAAAGTCTTCGAATCCCTGTTGATTTGTTCTTTAGAACAAAATATATTCATCGTGTCGTCGCTTTGGAAACCGTTGCTGCTGTCGTAAGTAAAAAAAAATAAAATAAAATAACTCTATTCCTAATTTTATCGACCCCTGATCCCAATCCATCAAATCTGTGCTAACTGCTAATCTCATCTGGACTTTTTCTTTTTTCTTTTCTTTTTTTCTAGCCGGGAATGGTTGCTGGAATGCTACGTCATTTGCGTTCGCTGCGCCGATGCTCCCATGACGGCGGTTGGATTTCACATCTACTCCACGAAGCTGAGAACGAACGTATGCATCTCTTAACATGGATGAAGGTCGCTCAACCGACTCTCTTTGAGCGTGCTCTGGTCACAGCTGTCCAAGGTGTCTTCTTCAACGTGTTCTTTGCTCTCTACTTGGCCTCTCCTCGGACAGCACATCGTGTCGTGTTAGTTCAAACCTTCTGGTGTCACTATTTATTTATTTATTTTTTGCTGTATAATTTTTACTCATTTTACTTTTTTTTTTTTTTTTTTTTTTAGTGGCTATCTTGAAGAACAGGCAGTGATTTCGTATACACATATGTTGGACGAGATTAAGGCTGGCGTCCTTGAGAACGGTCCTGCTCCCAAGCTTGCTATCGAATATTGGAACTTGGAGGACAATGCCACAGTTCGTGATGTTTGTCTTGCCATCCGATTGGACGAAGCTGTTCATATGCAGACAAACCATCATTTCAGCGATCGTATCGCTTTGAAGCAAGAGGATCTTCGTGTTGACATTCACAAGTTGCAAGAGGAACGTGGCATGGTCCCTAAGAATAATGCTGAAGAAGTATGGTCCAAGCCAAACAAATATTAAGAGAACAAAAGAAAAAGTATACATTTATATCCCAAGTGCATTATCGTCTTTCATCTGAAACCGGGTTTCGACGATGGCATGAATAAGCATTCTTTCATTTTTACTCCATACGAAACAAATAAACAATAAAGCATAAACAGCACACACATATTACATAATTCAACAAATGGACTTATAAGTGGGCTGGATCACTAGAAACCTGTCAGTTTTATTGTACAATTCATCAGTCATATCTGAAAAAAATAAAAAATAAAAAAAAATAATGCCTAAGAAAAAAAAGAAAAAAAAAAAAACGAATGATAAAACTTGGAACATGAACACGATATTAAGAAAGGAAAACAAACAAGCAAAAAAAAAAAAAAAAAAAAAGTCTATGTTAATTGTAATAGGGAAAATAACAATGATGATGATGATGATAAAAAAATGGATTAAAATAATTATAATAATAATATTAGACTCTAATATCCTTCTCCAACCAGTTCTCTGCGCGACCTTGCATTACAAGATCCCGATACCACGACCCGTATACCTTCTTATTAAACTCAGCAACCGCCCTAATCTTCTCCAAAAGTGCAATCATCTCATCCTCGAGCCCTGTCAGTCCATGAGCCTCCATCTCTACCGTATTAAAACTAAGTTTTGCAGCAAGCGCCTCAGCTGCTGCCTTATTGGCTTCTTCGGCCGACATTCCTGGCGCTGCATCCTGCGATGGTGCCGGTGCCTGTGCTGATGCTGGTTCTAGTGTTGACGCTGTCAAAGTCGAAGCGGTGCCAGACTGAGATGAAGCTTCTGAGGATTGGTTTTTAACCACAGCCCCAGCCGATTGACAATCGCCATCGCCATTTTTGTTCTCCTGATCCTTAACAGAATCATTCGAGCTTGACTTTCCAACATCCATGCCGTTCTCATCCTCTTCATCTTCTTCAACCGTCTTCATTGTATCTCTCGAGCCGGTTGCCTTGGACATGGACATGGCAGAGGCTAACGTAGCACATGAGGCCGAAAGCACCATCATAGATGAGCAAGAATGCAAATAAAGCCAACGCCGGAAATGGATCAACAATCGCTTTTGAATCAATTGATAAAGCATTGATGTCTTGGTAAGCGCATTGTCCAACCATGCAGCTAGGAGATTAGTATCATTGCCAGAGAGCCCACTTGTAAGAGTTGACGACGAGGCAGATGGGCTTGGTGTCAAAGACGAAGACATTGCGAGTGAGCTCAACGGTACCGATAGAGTGGACGATGCTATCTTATCATTCTTCGCATCAGCCACTGCCCCGAGTGAAAGGCTATTGCGACGTTGCACTCCTATCAGTGTTGGGACTCCGACAGATTGGGATGGTCTTGCAACTCCAGATCCTGCTGTTACTGTAGAGGGAGTAGTCGTGCTCTTGTTTCTCTCTCGAACTTTCCTTGCGGCAAACTCGATTTGGATCACAATGTCTTTCATACCACTACTACTGGCGCTCGGCGAGGATTTGTCAGAGTCTCCTGTAGCAGCGGCGGCAGGTGCTCCCGGTCCAGGATTGGTATTTGCTCCAAAATTAGCATTCTCGTCTGTCAGCAATAGCCATACGACTTTTTTAATTTCGACAAGATCCTGCTGAGTCCAGGCATTTTGAGCCAATTGTCGAAAAAGGATCAGAAGAATACACAAGATGGTGAGGTCTTGAAAATCATTGTGGAATGAAAGTAACCTGTAGTGGTCAAACTCAAATGTTTCAGGCATGGTTTTAGTCGCCCTATGAGGACGTAGGATCATCTCCAATAAGCCTATTCACATTTGTAAAGTAATTATAATAAATGGGATAGTACTTTAGTAAATGATCCTACCTTTTTTTTAAAAAAAAAATAAAATAAATAAAACAACATATGTCTTAATATACCTTCATTGACAACTCCGTCCAAGATGTTCTCACCAATATCTGCTCTGATAATGGCAGACCGTCTTTTGTCATCAAGGATTGTAGAAGCAGATGACGATACAGTATTGGGTTCCTGTCCAGTATTACCATGATCAGTATCAAAAATCATAGTAACAGTGGTAGAAGTAGCCAAACTAGATCTTCTAGAGTCCAAATTAGACTGAGCTGAAGTCTCATTGTTAGTCACCTGTGGCCCAATAACTGTTCGCTTAACGGATTCCCATTGAATCCATGCGCGCTTGAACCAGCTTATCGTTCTTTCAAAAGATCCTCCTCGAGTCAAAAGGTCTGCAAAGTACTTTTGTTCAAAATCAACAGAGTTATTGAGTAGCCAAGGTCGAAGGGTACGTAGCTGATGGTTCGCAATATCCTGATATCAGCCAATAGAGACAGACACACAAACGAAGATAGTGAAAATGTTAGTGTAATCAGTATTCTGAAACGAAAGTTCAATTGGTACTCCAAAAAAAAAAAAAAAAAAAAAAAAACAGATCTTCGTATGCTTTACCAATTTCATCCATTCTAGGATCTCGAAGCACATTCGAATTCCACGAACAATCTCATCAAAATCCACGACAATGTTGACCATGGACTCAACCAAGGCATCTCGCATTGGCGCACAATGACCCTTCAAGCAATCTCCCAGGAACCGGAACAGCGCATGTACATCCAAGACTCCATGATCAAGCTCTTGGATAATCAGGTCTGGGTCTAACGTAGACATTAACTGAACACGCTCAGGATTGATTGGAGGAGGGTCAGGCTTGCCGTCTGGAGAAGTTGCTGGAGCTGGTGGAGTCGGAGGCAATAGTGAAATTAAAATTTCACGAAGCTCGTCAATCAACCGAGGCAACAAGACCGCCTTGGGCAATGGACACAATTGTTGGGCTTGTTGTTGAACTAAACGACTCGCTGAGCTCGAGGATGGCAAGCCTGCAAGGCTAAGCATGGTATTGCTGGCCTCACGACGGGCAGCAAGGGTTGCTCGTCGGTTATTCAGCTCAATGCCCACTTCACGCCAGAAACGATCCGCTTCTCTTCTCTTGACAAGACCCCGTTCACCATCAAAGTTGGGGCGGAACTGAAGATGAGGATCAAAGACAATGTCGTGCCGCAACTGGGGGTTCTTGAAGATCTCAAGCATGTCAAGTTCTCGAAGCGTCTCGCGAGTGATCGGTAGCATCAACGTTGCTGGGTCGCAGTCAACTGCTAACAAAGGTACAGGCTTTGGAAATGTGGATGATATAGCCTGATCAGGAACGCTTGAAGTAGTGGTCGCTTTGGCGAGGGGTGCAGCCGTCGTTTTATCATTTATATTCATTCGATGCGAGCTCTGGGCTGGAGTCGATATTGATGGTTGTATGCTTACAGCTGGTTTGGGCGCTGGAGCGGTAGCTATGTTTGAATGAACCTTTGAAGCCATACTGTGCTGTAGTGAGACGTCCTTACTGGGTAAACCATGCTGAGACTTGACCCCATCTTGAGATACATCCATGTCAAGTGGATGGATAGATGGTTCAATGTTTGCAAATTTACCAGGGCTTCGACTGTTGCCATTTTTTACGACGACGTTAGAGATGGTATCTTTGTCAAGAGGATGTATCCGTGGGGGCTGCTGCGCCTGTATTTGAAGGGTGATTTTGGCTTTAGCACCGTCCTCGCGTTGCTGATCAGTATTCTGCCATGTCATCTGTTGAGCATTTCCGTCATCTGTCGTGTCAGAGCTCTGATGTCTCGCCCTCTTCTGACGCTCTCCACTGTTGGTGCGCACTAATGTAGATGAGGAATCGATCGATGTCTCAAATACCAGGGAATGAGCAGGCGGGCTCCTCTGGCGCTTTTGATGTTGTTCGCGCTGTTGAGGGATCTGAATGCGGAGCTGATATTCTTTTGATCTATTCTGGGTGCTGTGCTGAGTATGTCGCAATGACCGTTGCGATTGAGAAAGATGTTGAACATGTATCTGGTCATGTGTAGTTGAGATGGAATCTTGCACTGTGCTTTGAGATTGTTCCATGTTTTGATCCTGAATTGATGATGGCTCCCGACTCTCCCGCCGTTGACGTTGATGTAGCAGGCGGTGGGACGACTGATTAGGTTCCGACACAGAGGCTTCGGACTCTGAAAGGGTACGGATGCGACCTGTTGACCCCATCGCTTGACCAGAACGGCTTTTAGAAGTCCGCCGTGAACGTCCAGAAGCCCTGTGTTCCTTCTTGCACCTTAGCTCTGTCACCGAATCAGAGCCCAGAGTGGATGAATTGTGCACCTTGGCGCAACCACACGCGGGCTTTGTAGAAGAAGAAGACTTTTTGACACGTTTACGACGTGAGGCAGAAGACGAAAACGGATCGCTGTGTGAAGGAATAGTTGATAATGCCGGTGAAGGATACGAAGCGCTAGAGTTGCGCCTCTTTGATGGCTTACGATCAAATGTAGTCAAGGTTGGCACTGTCGAGATGTCACGAAAACTAATGCTTTTGACGTCTGTGACAACAATGTATGGGGAAGTAGCGTCGATCGAATGGTCGCTTTTGCTATCACTATCAGTCTCAGAGCTACTTTCGTCAGAATCCTCTTCTTTGAGATCAGATTTGGAATCGTCTGGCAGACTAGGTGGATGAGCACTAGAGAAAAAATGAGGGAGGAAAATCGGTGCTTTGCGTAGTGGGTCTCGTTGGCTTGAAGACTGAGTACTGGAGTTGTGTGAGGATTGCGGCAGTCTCGAAGTGAAGCTGGATGATGAATCAAGGCTGGTATCGACAGTGATCGAAGGTTTGCGCATCTGGGTCGTTTCTACAATATGATCTTGGTTCTGGAGGGTATCTATAGAAGTATGGATGAGGAGAAGGAGTAAGGAATCTGCTGGAGGAGAGATGATCTGATGATCGCACTGGGCAACTATGGGGTGCCCTTCTTTAGCAAATGATAGAGTTGAAGATATCACGGGTATAAGGGAATGATTGATGGAAACAGTAGATGGATCGAAAGGAGAAAGAGATGGTGACCCTGGAGTTGATGTCTTTCCCTGAGATGGGGAACAGTGCATATCACTAGGAGACATCGTAGAATAGTGCAGGTTTTTTTATGTTACGAGAACAGTGCTGACAGATGACGTTTGTAAAAGAAGGAATCAGAAGGAGTATAGGAGGGAGGTAAAAGCAGAAATCGAGATGAAGGTCAGGATGAGGAGTCACCAGAAGTAGGAAGAAGAGTGGAAGGACGAGGAGTTACTGGAACAGAGAGAAAGAGAATTGGCGAAATAAAGAAAGTCTACGATTACCACCATGGGATTTCAAGCTGTTGATGGTGAGTTAGATCCGTTGTTGCGTGTATGTAGAGATCGTAGATAATAAGAAAGACACTCCATGCCATCAGCCACAGGAGGGAAACCACAAAAAGTTCAAGTTTGAAAAGACGCGCGTGTAGATACACAACCCTTGTGAGTGGTCAAAGAACGGAGATGCGGTGTGTATCCTTTTAATAGTCTGTAGTAAATCCAATACGTTTAAACGTGGTTGGTACGCGAACACAAAATCCCGAATGTGCCATTAAAACAAAGTTTAGTATCGTAATCCACTGCGGATATAATTGTGGTAGGTATTCTTCACCCTTTTCCGCCATGCCACTACAAAATGCCAGAAAAATAAGAAAATAAGAGAAAAAATAAAGAGACCTAGATGTGGACAGTACATGGTCTTTGTTCGACTACAAGAGTAATGAGGCGTAACAGGAAAGGGGAAGGAGAGGATGCGCGAGTTGACTGAAGAGGGAAGAAGGAATAGATACGAGTAAGGTGAGATAGGAAGGAGTGGGATGAAAACACCACATTACGAGACTTTGAACTGTATCTCGCCAGGATACAGCGCGCACACACAACCTATCCTTTCTTCTTTCTTTCTTTTGTCCATCCTGCCCTTTGTCTTTTTAAAAAGATATCCATGGCTCCTATTGACTTTAGATTCTCATTGTGACAAGTATGAATATTTTGTTGATATCTCTGATACCCGATCTTGCTATCATCACTTCGTATATCATTCGTGCCACACATATGCCGAAACGGTGTGAAGTATGGAGCGGACAAAGGGGAAAGGGGGGAGGGGAGGCAGTACCTTGAATCTGTTTGACTGTGCTGTTGTTGCTGCTGCGATTGTTGTCATCGTTGCTCTTGTTATTTTTAGAGGTTGGAGCATCTTGCCGCATTTCAACATCATTATCGCTTTCAAGGTCATGATCGAGGCTACTTCTGCTTTCTGTACCAAGATCTCGCAGCTCTCTCAGCGAAACAGTGACCGTTGTGTTGTATGGCAGCCAGTCTGCTGACCTTTTTCCTTGTGAAGATGGAGATGTAGTATCATTTTGAAGAGTGGTCTCATGTTCATGTTGATATGCGACGATGGCATTGATAGAATCTTGGTGATCAGACGAAGATGTAGGAGAAGAAGGGGGAGATGATAACGAATGACCCGAGTCTGACGAGGAGGGAATACTCAGATCAAAACTGGGGTGGATGGCGAGAACATCTGCGTGACGGTTGGTATTTGGCCTGACATGGCTCGAAGTGAGACAGGGCGTTGAGGCCGGAGATCTTGAGTGAATAGAGGGTGGCAACGCTGAGGATCCAGAGGTAGAGCCCGTTGAAGTCGCAGTAGAATTAGTAGCGACAGCAACGACAACAGCAGCAGCAGCAGTGGAGGAGACGGTTGGAGTGGTGGCTGTGGCTGCGGTGGTGGTGGATGTCGTTGCAGCCGACTTGTTGCGATAGAGGAGCGGTTTATTCCAGGAAGAGGAGGGATCCTGCTGCATTATTGCGGTTCAAGTCGCTCAAAATTCACCACGCCCCGCCGGTGGCACTGAGTCGGGGGGAAAAGAAGAAAGGAAGGAAGAAGAAAAGGAAGGGGGGAGAGAAGGGTGGAACGGATTGTGAAGTAAAGGCAAGTGAATGGTTAGAGAGTGGACTTTTTTTTTTTTTTTTTTTTTTTTTTTTTTGGGCGCTAGAGAAGGAGAGGAAGCGCAGGTGTGCAGGAGAGGTTGTCGAAGCAAGAGTGAGAGAGTGAGAGAGTGAAAGAGTGAGAGAGTGAGTTGGAGGAGTAGGAGGAGCGAGGGAAAGGGAAAAGGAGTTAAAGTGAATAAGTGGATTGGGTGAATGAGTAGGTAAGACGAGGAGGATAGAATGAAAAAGGAGTTAATGAGCAAAGGAATTTAACGAATGAATGGATGAATGAATGGATGAATGAATGAATGATTCAATGAATGAATTTTACAGATTGAGTGAGCAAATTCCTAGATGTAAAGAGAGAGCGAGAGAGAGAGTGAAAAAGAGAGGGGGCGGGTGCAAAGAGAAAGAGAAAGCAGACATGGAGTGAGGAGAACGAGGAGTAAGTGAAAGCGTAAGAGAGTTTAAAAGAGAAAAGGGAACCAAAAAGAGCATGCACACACATGCTGGAAGATATCCACAGACACCATACACACACCATACACAAATAAATATGAAGCTCAATGCGCAAACACACAAAAGCACGCTCGAAAGAGGAGTGAAGAAAGAGTCTACTACACTTCCTTTGAGCCATTGAGCCTTTTATTTTTTATTTTTTTTTTTTATGAGTGCAGTGATCATTGTCGTTGCAAACATGCCCCTATGCTCCTATTTCCTTATCCTTTACTTTCCTTTAACTTGCTTCTCTACCTTGTCCCTGTAAGAAAAAAAAAATTGTGTACATGTACATGTAATTCAGATATTACTTGTACATTTATACATGTTGATGTACCATGTTTTGGACTATTTAATAGTCTAATTTTTTCCATTTTTTTATTTTTCGTCGGTTTATGATTGATTAGGAAAACAAGGGTGTTTGAACAGGAATGAAATGAACAAAATCAAATAGCATGAACAATTCACCTTCACCCATGAACACTTCAACGCAGTGACTATGGTGCTGTTTCTGCCTTTGACACGTCTCTTATACAAGTCAAACTACATGTACATTTGCAGCAATACGAGATCTGAAATAACTTTTTTTTTTTTTTTTTTCTCATTCATTCAACCCCTTTCATTCCTTTCAACTGCTTTTTTCCTTTTTGCGCAAACTCTCTGTATATATCGCTAATACTCCTTCTTTGTCGTCTTTCCCGCGACCTTGTAAGGTTGAGACAATAAACTGCAAGAACAGTTCCGAGAAATAAGAAAAAAACAAATCAACAACGATAATAGACTGATGACAACTATTCCCACTGTTGCAGATGCTCGTGCACTGGTAAAAAAAAAAAACTTTAGCCTTGCTTGTAAAAAAAAGAATGTTGAAGACACACATTTACATTTATATATAATATGCATCATTTGTATTTTAATGCATATTATCCAGAAGAGAGTGGCGGATGCTCTCTGTCAAAGCCGACATTTAGACACAGCAGCCAGCTTTTGACTGGTCCCCTGTTGGTTGTCCTTTATTCAACTCGGTTTGTTTTCTCGCCCCCCTTCCTGGTCCATCATCACACAAAAAAGAAAACATGGTTACATAGACCGACTGCAGCTTTTTATCTTTTCCTTTATTATTTTTTTTTTTTCTGCAGTTCTGCAGATATGGTATGACACTGTGCATGAGTGGAATGAAGCGCATCCATCTTTTTTGTGTAGCTGCACCGGAAACAGCTCCCGTCTCCCTTTCCTATTCCTATTCCTGTATCTTTATCCCCTGCTCTTGTTCCCTGTACAGGACTATACATACATTGTTCCTGTGCATGCTCCCTATTCGTGTTCCTGTCAAAATACATCCGATAGCAACAATAACAATCACAATCATAATAAGCTCGCCTGTGTGTTTGCATTTTTTTTTTTTTACACAACATTGGCTAATCATAGTTTACATCTCGTGTTCCGCTGGGTTGGGGGGTTATATTTTTCTAGTATGCATCTATGCATCACAAATAAATTTGACACGGTTTTTTTTTCAGTTCCGCCCAATCTGGAAACAAGAGAGGAGAAAAAGCAACTTTGTTATATTCCTAGCGCAATACCATTAAAATGAATTAACAAAAAAAATATAGGTCCAGGCTGTCTTGTACGCTCATGTCTGTCAGAGGTTCCATGATTTGGCCAGCTATGCCTCCGAACCTGTCAAGCAAAGAATCCATTTTTTGACCAAGCCTGATGGATCAAACCTCAAAGAGCTCTTTGTCTGGGATCTACCCTTCTTCTCATCCACACCCGTAGTAACATGGTCTCCCAGCCACTTTGAAAGCTTTATTCTTCAGCATTGGTCTGCAGATCAGTCACCGCTCAACCCTCCAGATATTGCAGTATCATGGGAAACCACCCCCGTCTATCACAGGATCTTGGATTCAGAAACTGTACAGGCTATTATACCAATCGGATCCGCCAATCAATCTGGAGGAACAAGTAACACAAGCTCGAGTGCTCGTGATCATGGTCATGACCATGATCATGATCGTAATGCTGATAATGACCCGCCATTGCTTGTGTTCATCGTCTTGACAATGGAAGAGATTCGTGACGAAGAAGCAGCAACATCCTCATTATCCAAGGCACCTAAAAAATTTATCTGGAGGTATCACAACATGATCGTTGCTAAAGAGAGCAACCTGAAAGATTCTGGATGGATACTGTTGGAGGAACACGATCCACAGTCCACATACACTATTTTCGGATCACCTTATGAACTTCATAGCAGTACCCCAGATATCGAGTTGCAGAACGAGGGTCATCAGCCTAGAGACAAAAATGATAATAACGATAGCGATAACGATGATGACGACAATTATTGGGGCCAATACGGAGATACAGAAGACGAATCAGCTACCGAAGGGGAGGCCCTCAGGCAGGGCAAAACATCTCTATCTAAAAACACTGTGGACGGCGCAAGCAACACGGCACGGGAGATCCATGCGGATGGTGACGATGCGGAGGAGGAAGCATACTGGAAAAAGTATGCGGAGCAACAGGAAAAACAGGAAACTTTGGAGCGCAAAAGGAGGTTACAGCAAGAACAGGAGCAACCACAACAGCATGACTCGCTATCGTCCTCAACCCCCCAAACTTTAGGCCATGTTGATCCAGCCATGCTATCGTCTCTTTTGAATATGTTAATCCCCAAAGATGTAGGGGTAGAGCACCGTACCTCCGGTTCTGAACAAGACTCTGTATCAACTTTCATAGGAGCAAGTGAGGGAGCAAAAGGAGAACAATTTCCCGACAACAATCGAATTCCAACTGTTGCCAATGTTACATCTGTCAATGTTTCTCAACAGCTGCAGGAGTCAATGCAGGTTCATGCAACAGCCCTGGGAGATTTACACTTGTCAACTCCAACCTTTCCTTCTCAATTTTCTCTCAACAACAGTATCCGTTCGAGATCCGAAATTTTAGACTCTTTGCGCGTCATCGTGCAGCAGGCCACCCTTTCAGGATACACCAAAGATGAAGTATTCAAGATGCTTGGCAATGCCTACAGTTCTCTTGAATAAGCAAAGATTACAAGCATATTACAAATAAATTAGGTTCCCCTTGGTATTCTATATAGGCTTTTTTTTTTTTTTTTTTTTTTTTTTTTTTTTATGATTGCAGGCAGTTAGAGACAAATATCCATTGGGTATCTCGTCTATTTACAGATCCATGGCCATGTCATTTGCAATCTCTTCCAACAAAGCCTCATCTATGCTGTCAGCGTCTCCATCTGGATCATCTCTACCTGCCTGAGGCTCAGCTTTAATGCTTGTTCCTGCTTGACTTGGTGATTCTTCTTTCTGTAGCGGACGCTTTAGTTCATGGATACTGAACCATCCAGGGCGGCGCTCCTGGCTCTTCTTGCCCCATATCTCCAGTAATCTTCCTCTTCCAGATTCGGGCATGTAACGTGCATCTGGTAACAATGTCTCCATCATTTCATACGCACCCTCGGGCTTGGGCTCTGTATAGTCTTCTTTTATCCAGCAGCTCGTGGGCTTTTCAAAGTCAATAATCACATCCGCTGTACGCTGATGGCGAATATCAAACCCGTCACCCTATTTAAGTAAACATGGTGAGTTTTTTTTTATTTTTTATTTTTTTATTTTTTTTACAGATAATGGACAACTTTACTCTGTATACCTTTTTAAACATGAGCAGGATTTCTTTTGATGATCTGAAAAAAGGTGAGGGCCGATTCAAATTCGTGTTGTTCAATGCCATCTTGTACCATACGAGATTTTCAACATAGCGACAACCTTTTGTCCAAATACCTTTGAAATGTTACTCACGATACTCTCTCTCACATAAAAAAAAAGAAAAAAAAATCAAAGGATACTCACCAAGACTGTGCATGATGGCGACTACCTCGGGCAAAATGTTCTTGTGTGTCCAGACACTGACAATCCCGTTTGGCATCAACTCGAGCACCTTTTCCATAATTGTAGCCTATTATTAAGGTAATTCACGATAAAATTTCAGCAAAATAAAAAAAAAAAAAAAAAAAAAAAAAAACTAAAACACAGTATCAAACCCTTCGTCTTAGAAGTGCTGAACATACAAAGTCTCTTGTGGTTAGTTGGCACAAGCCATCATTCCGTCCATCTTCAACAATAAAGTTCCATGGAGGGTCTGCGAGTACTCCTTGGATATCTGCAACAGGCTCTTCGAAGCCCTCTGAAAGCGACGTCCAATCAAAGTCAATCATCTTAGGAACTTCCTTGAAGCTAATAGAAACAACAGGAACATGGTCAATGGAAAAGAGACGTCTTCACATCTCAATCTGGAAGTAATAAAACGCGGACACAGATGTGCTTACATGGATCCTTCGACAGATGCTGCATCTAATTCAGCAAAAGGTTGGATCCTGTGCGCCCATGTTGGTCTCAGTTCAACATCCTTCGGGATAATATATTTGGGTATGTCTGGACATTCTACCCGCACAGGCCTTATGTTCTTCCAAAACAATGAAAGTCCCGTCTGCCCTTTAATTGAGCTTGTTGCCAAAGGCGCCTTCCTTACTTCAACTGGAATAAATCCTCTAGCTGGTGGTGTAGTGGTGGGTGTGACATTCCCTGCAACAGTAAGCGAAATAGTCTGTTTTTTAATCTGCTCGGTTCCAGCTTGATTGGATATATTCGTAGATTTTCTAAATTGATTAGAATAAATGATAGATACGATCATTTCCATTACTATGTCAGCTGCAGCACTCGGTAACATTGTGAAGAAAGCAGCATTCTCATTGTCATACTTCATAAAGGAAGCGTATTCAGCCAGTTTGTCATTAATGTCAATAGCGGGTATCATTTCAATTTCGTCTGGAGCTGGCTGTTTGCTCGGTCGGATTGACAAAGCTTTAGGCATTGCTGGCACTGTGGTTGCTTTAACTCTAGGCGCCTCCATAGCTGACTTAAACATGGTCACGGTTGACTTAGGAGCTGTGGATAGCATGTTTAATTTAGATGCCGATGATATAGAATCCGTTTTCTTGGGTCTACTGGCTGTAATTCGGGTCCTGATTACCGTTGAGAAAAATGAGTAAGAAATCATTAGCATCCTAAGGTCTTTTTTTTTTTTTTTTTTTTAAAAAAAAAAAAAAAAAAAAAAAAAAAAAAAGTATATAGGTACTCCAGCTATGTATTACTCACCCAACGTTGCTATGGTACTCCTTGATCCACCGGTTAACGTTCGCCTCAATTTCTTTGACTTCATCCGTGTTCCAGCGTTCGCTCAGTCCGCTGATAGCCATTTCTCCTCCGCTTCCTTTACTGATCATAACAAGCTTGCCTCCTTCCCAGGCATACGCAGGATCAGTCAATTTCTTAGTTTCTAAAAGTTTACGATAATATGAACTGCATTGATATCCTGCTTTGTGGCTGACAGACATGCTGAAAACGCCCCAGGATGTTCCAATGCGGATCCCACGTGCTTTCCATTCTTCCAATCGAGCCATAAACTCTCTTATCGATTTAGAACTCCATGGTCCATTTTGCTGTCCTTCCGTCGGGTCTAAATATGCAGAGATGAGGAACTAGGTCAATACTTTACCACTAAGATCTTTTAGAGCCCTTGCCGAATCCTTCAAACGTACCCACAAATCGATAATAGAATCCTTCTGTATTAGTCCTTCTATTCTCCCAGGTCTTTATACGCACTTCTGACCAGCTGCGGACCTGGGCTTCAGAAAAGACATCTTCCATGCCACTATGACTACGCGCTGGTTTCTGTGTTTTGGTTGGCTTTGCTTTATTCTGAGTCTTGCTCAATTGACTCTTTTGCCCAACTGTAAATAAGGATGAGGTCGAAGATATCATATTTCGATCTGCGGTTGTATTTTCGGAAGCCACTCGCCTATCAGCACTGGATATAGTTTCTATCGTCGCTCCTATTGATGATACAGTTTCTCTAGGCATAAAATCATCCATGTCATCCATGTCATCTATACCGCTGATGCCATCTATGTCATCTATATCACCGATATCATTCTGTTGAATATATTCGTCCTAGAAAAGTTTAATAAGTCAGGACAAACGCGTTAGACAGTTTTGCGACCTAAATCCAGAAAAGGTCCTGGTTGCATGCTATTACCTCTTTGCGAGCCTTTTTTATGGTAGAGGATCCTATCTCCTCGCTGAAGTCATCCTCGTCTAGTTCAGTCAGGTCGATAACTCCCTGTCAATCGATCAGAACGATTTGTTGTCAGTTTGTGAAGAAACACACCACAGTCCCGCTACAGTGTAATGACAAGGAAAAAGTGCTCTCCTACCCATGCCTGCTCAAGGGAATCAGATCTTGTCATAGGTTCTCCTTTCTCATCTTTTGTCTCTTGAAGCCTAATTCGTTTTAGGGACGAGTTGAGTGACTGCAGGGGACCAACGATGTTGCTACTGTCATTGCTACTGTTGGCTGTAGATGAAATGTCATTATGGGTGTCCAATCGAGACCTTGAGGCTTGCATTGCTGGTTAATGTTGAGAGTATTAAAAAGAGAAACATGTTAAGTTTATAAGTTTAGAGAAAAATAAATAAATAAACAATCGCGTCCAACACGCTTATTGAAAACGCCACTATTTTTTTTCTCCGAAGTGTATGTACAATATATGGGTGCACAAGCAAGAATGAACGGCGTGAACCTGGCTCGCCGCAGGGTCCGCTAAGAACCATGTGCGCTCCAATGTTGATCAAGGTGCATTCGGATACTTTGCTGGGGGAAACTATCACAGATATGCTGACCAATATTTTTTCACAAGCAGTCGCAGCCCATGCAACAGAACAGACCAATAGACCATGGTTGGACGGAGAAGCTGGAACCAACAGCTGGGACCACCGTCAATTGTCCGATCTTGGTGTGATATTTCCTAGTGTACATCATACTTTATATATACACCCATATTTTTTTTAAACCAGTACCCAACATTTGGCTTTTTAATCCTTTGTTTATTATCTGCTCTTCGTCAACCCCTTCTATCCTTCTTTCTCTCTTTTTATGTCCTTGTCCTTTGACTTTACTCCCTCTTCTCTATCCCATTATGAAGTTGACTATAGCTTCGAGATCTGAGAGATCACAATTCATATTGGATTTAACTGGCTCCCCAGAAGATGTCACAGTGGAAACTGTTCAAAATGAAATTACCAAACGATACTCAAGACTCTATCCTGCTCGCCAGCGCTTGACTACCGAGAAGGGTGTTCTCGAAAGAGGCAAAACTCTAGCGGACTACGGTATCATGGACGGTGATACTGTTTTATTCAAGGATCTTGGTACTGAATTGTGTTTTTTATCTGTGAACCATGTCATTAAGCTTCTCTTATCCTTATGGTCATTGCTAATAGTCAGCGGTTTTATTTTTTTTTTAAAAAAAAAAAAAAAAAAAAAAAAAGGCTCTCAAATTAGCTGGCGTACTGTATTTCTGATTGAATATGGTGGACCTCTGGTGATTCATCCTCTGGTCTACTTGCTTCCATCATTGTTCTATGGTCAGAATTTTGAACATAGTTGGATGCAAACGTGAGTAATACTTGGACTGGACGATTTTTAAGAAGATACTTTCCATAACTTGATCTGACTCTTTTTTTTATATAAATATATAACAAGTGTGACCTTCTGGATGGTGATGCTTCATTTCTTGAAGCGCGAATATGAGACAATCTTTGTCCATCGATTCTCGCATGGGACTATGCCCTTCCGTAATGTCTTCAAGAACAGTGCTCATTACCATTTACTCTCTGGCATCAACCTTGCCTATTGGGTCTATGGTCCCTGGAACGCTGCTGGCACTAAACTCGCAGAAAGAAGTGATCTACTTATTTATGGTTGCATTGTCCTTTATGCTTTTGCTGAACTCTCCAACTATCACACACATGTGACCCTTCGAAACCTTCGCCCTCCAGGAACCAGGGTCCGTAAAATTCCTCGAGGCTATGGCTTTGATCTTGTCTCATGCCCCAACTACTTGTTCGAGACCCTTTCATGGCTAGCGATCTGTATCTTGACTCTCTCTTGGTCTGCCCATTTGTTTTTCTTTGTAGCAGTGGGTCAGATGTACATCTGGGCTGTTAAGAAGCACAAGATGTATCGTAAAGAGTTTTCAGACTATCCTCGTGGACGCAAGGCTATGATTCCATTGATAGCGTAAATTAGATAATAAAGGAATATGACTTGAACGTATTTCCTGTACTTGTATAATTATGGATTTTTTTTTTTTTTTTTAAATATTTCTCAGAGATTGGGGATATTGTTTATTGCAAATGTGGCGAAGCAAACTTGGGGGTCCTCCACTCATGTAAAAAAAAAAAACTCGTAAGGCACAAAGACAGTTTTTGAGAGTTGTAAGGAGGGGATGAATACTGGAACAAAAGGTTTCAGGGCGATAAGCGAAGTAAGGTTAGAAGAGGAGGATGAAGACTTCTGGTTGTTTATGAAAGCTCTCAAGATCATGGAGACCAGAGGGTTAGAGGCCCCACGAAAAACAAAATTGAGATATGACATCATTTTTTCAATTGACTGTTTTTTTTTGCCACACGTCCAGTTCAGTTGTCTATTTTAAATTCAGCATGGTATGGGATACACGGGAGAGAGTGAAATCCATTTTTTTCTTTTTAAAAAATAAAAAAATACTGTTACTGTTACTGATGATGATGGTGACCTTGTTGATTTGAATCTGTAGGGCGCAGCCAATAAAAAGAAGGAAAAAAAAAAAAACGAAAGTGATCAAGGCAAGGTCATGAAGTCATGAGGATATGGAGTGAGTGGGAAAGCTTTGCAAAAAAAGAAATATTGTTATTCTTCCCACGAGTACTTTTGTGTATATATCTAAACATAAGGTTAAAAAAAAAAAAAAAAAAAAAAAGAGCTTGTTGGTGTCTTTTCTTTTCGTGGTTTATTCTTCTTTTCTTCTTCTTCATAAAAACGAATGCTAGCAAGGATCGTCGAGATCAGGACGACAAAGTAAGGCACCATAATGTCCTCTTTGCTAGATACAAATGTGATGGAGGAAGAATTACAAGCAAACTAAGCCCATTGTTCCCCTATTTGAGACTAGTCTAAAAAGAAAAGGCAATTGATGAGGAGTCCTCATAGGGTGAATGAGGCAATGACGATGACGACGATTGACTAAAGCCTAAGGACGTAGCATCAATAGCATGAATAGTAGTACAAATGGACAGGAACCCAGGATTTGATAAACAGGGTCATCTTATTTTCGAATATAAACCAGTTCAGACAAAGAGCCGTGTGAGGCTTGTGTTGGGCCATTCAAAATTTCGGATTCCAACCAAACGCATATAAAAAGGAACGGACTTCGCACAATTCGATCCTTTCTTTTCTTCCTTTCAAAAACCAACAATACCAACTCTCCACTACCTTTTCGCTTTTCTTCACATCACATTCCCGTCTTTAGTCGACCCTTAAAATTTTTATTAAACTCTTTGTCTGCTGAAGAGTCATTCATTCTAACATTCAAACACACCCATTCCAAGTTTAATAAAAAAAATTAAAAAAAAGCACAACCATGCCTTCGCACGCCCTTACCAACAAGGAGGTCATTCACCTGGAGCACCAGTATGGCGCCCACAAGTAAGTCTTGCTCAATTCACATCGTATGCCATATGATCTGCTCTTCCGACTAGCTATTCCATATACTTTGCAAACATTGACATGTGGATATCATTGCTACATCTTCAAATCACAGCTATCATCCTCTTCCCGTTGTCTTCTCGAAGGCTCAAGGCATCTGGGTCTGGGATTGCGAGGTATGTTTTCACTTTTTTTTTTTTTTTTTGCTTTTACTCTGGGCTGCATTGTGCTGCACTGCCCATGTCTGTTTTTGAAGAAAACACATGTTCCATCAAGGAAATAGAAGACAAACACATGTCCGGTTTCTTATTCCGGTTTCTCCTCTTCCTGCAATCAAATTCTCGTTAACCTCTAATGTTTAATAACCATCAATGGACTTATTTTGTGAACTACGTAGGGCAACAAATACATGGACTTCCTGAGTGCCTATTCGGCCACCAACCAAGGTAAATTCTCCCCCCTTTTTTTTTGATACAAGTATAAAGTTCATGGGCGCACAAGAGACTTTAGACTTGATGCAGTCTTAGTCTTCATTAGATCATGGCCAAATATAGCACAGACGTTAACAGACCCTCATCTCATTTTTTTTCCCCCGTTATTCTTCACATCTTATTTCAGGTCACTCGCACCCCAAGATTGTCAAGGCCCTTTGTGATCAGGCCCAGACCTTGTGCCTGAGCTCTCGTGCTTTCTACAATGACGTTTTTGGTCAGTATGCCAAGTACATCACCGAGTATTTTGGCTATGATAAGGTTCTCCCTATGAACACTGGTGCTGAGGCTGTTGAAACTGCAATCAAACTCGCTCGCAAGTGGGGTTACATGAAGAAGAAAATTCCTGATGGTGAGGCCGTTGTCTTGTCTTGCACTGAGAACTTCCATGGACGCACTGTCGGTGTCATCTCCATGTCAACTGATCCCGATGCTCGTCTTGGATTCGGCCCTTACCTGCCCAATGTCGGTCCTGTATGCCCCAAAACTGGTCGTACCATTCGCTACAACAACATTGAGGATTTAGAATACATCTTGGAACACAATGGCAAGAATGTTGCTGCTTTTTTGGTTGAGCCCATTCAAGGAGAGGCTGGAATCGTGGTTCCTGATGATGGATATCTCAAGAAGGTAGAGCAGCTCTGCAAGAAGCACAATGTCCTCTTCATTGCTGATGAGATCCAGACCGGTCTTGCCCGTACTGGCAAGCTTCTTTGCATCGATCATGATGGCGTCAAGCCTGACATTGTTTTGCTCGGCAAGGCTTTGTCTGGAGGAGTTTACCCCGTCAGCGCTGTCCTCGCTAACGATGAGGTCATGCTCTGCATTAAGCCTGGTGAACACGGCTCTACCTATGGTGGAAATCCTCTTGGATGCGCTGTCGCCATGGCTGCTCTTGAGGTTATAAAGGAAGAGAATTTGGTCGAGAAGGCCGCTGACTTTGGCGAGAAGTTCCGTGCTGCCATCTCCAAGATCCAATCACCCGCCTTGGCGCTTTGCCGTGGCCGTGGTCTCTTGAACGCTATTGTTATCGATGAGAGCAAGTCCAATGGCCGCACTGCCTGGCAGTTGTGCCTCTTGCTCAAGAGCAAGGGACTTCTCGCCAAACCCACCCACCGAAACATCATCCGCCTTGCGCCTCCTCTCTGCATCACTGAAGAGGAGCTTATGGATGGCGTTCGTATCATCGAGGAATCGCTTAAGGAGCTTATGACTATGACTGATGGGGAGGCCAAGGCACTCGAGGCCGAGGACTCGCACTAAGTGTGGTCTGGTTATTTATTTCACGGCCGTGAGAGCATCGATGGGGGAAAGTGGGTTCTGAAATGGAGGGCTGAAGAGGAAGGGAAAAGGGTTATCGAGAATACAGGATAGAAGATGAACGGAGAACCCAGATCGGCTTGGACGTTTTGTTCAAGGGTGGGGGAGAGAAGAGCGCTGAACGCGAATGTATTAACTAGATTTCCTTTTTTTCTTTTTCTTTGAACCCAGCTGCTTTTTAGTAGCTGGAGATTCGAAGGGAAAATGAGTCTGAAGTGGTTGGGCATCCTTTTTAAGGATCCTGTTGGATTTCTACGTCGGTTTTTTTTTTTTTTTTTTTTTTTTTTTTAAAAAAAAAAAAAAAAAAAAAAAAAAGAAAGCGAACGAGTTCGATGGGAGGGGATGATCATTACGGGCGTAAAAAAAACTTTATTGTTGTTTTGCGGCTCCTCTTTTTCCTACCTTTCAAGCCTTTCACGGTTTTTTTTTATTTTTTTTTATTTTATCAGTTCATTTTTCAACGGACATCTTCTATTTTGTTGGGACCATGCTTATATATTACTTTCTTTAAAGCTGGCCTAGCAGGATGTTGTAAATAATCATCCCTGTCATTACTATAATTATTAGCATCATTATGTATTTTCGATTACCTTTTACTTTTTACTTTTCTGTACTTTTATCCAGGACATTACTTCGTCCACACTTGCTTCCTATAATAATAAATATTCAATCGCAATAGCATCCAAAAACCAATGCCAGTACTTACGCTCTTTGCATGGTATAACATTATTATTTAAAATATTTATTTTTGTCAATCTATTCTCCGCGCATAAACTTCATGGTCATTTCATAGAAAAAGAATGTGGCAGCGTTGGCAGGGAATGCACGCGCCATCGTAGGACCGAAGCCCTTGAACCAGACCTTCCAATTACCACCACTCGCTTCGACCCGGAGGGAGCGGAAACATTCTAAAGAACTCTTGTAACTCAAGTTGCTTTGCATCCTAGATTTGATCACATCCTGAGGGTAGCAAGGAACCCAAGCTCCAAAGCCAGCAATACCACCTGCCAATAACAACTCAGGGGTCGTCAACTGATCTACACGTCCATTATGGTTAAGATGAGCCAATATCCGTTTGCCTCCTTCATAAGTTACTATGAGAATGTGAGTAAGAAAAGAAAAAAAAAAAAAAAAAATTAATAAAAAAACATCATTTGAACACTCGACCCCTAGAAATTTTGACGTTTAGAAAAAAAAAAAAAAAAAAGTTTTACCAAAGTACGAAAAGTAGGAAGGAATATCACGCAGCAATGTAATGTCCATGCCACGATAAAGACCTCTCAATCCCTGCTTGCGGAAAGTCCGGATGCCTGCATCCAGTACTCCCTTGTACTACAATGAAAATGAGGAATGATAAAAAGTTGTTTGTTTTTTTTTAACCTGTGTAACCGTTTGCCATGTGTCAAGATTGGGAGCAGATCATTTTTTTTTTTTTTTTTTTTTTTTTGTTTTGCTTTGTTTTTTTGACCACTTACAGGTTTGACAGCGATGGTGGTTGAAGTTGAAGGTGGAATGGTGAGGATGCCTGCTGATGGACCATACTGTGTCTGAAGCTTGACTTTTAAAAGCTCCACGGGACAGTTGACGAACGCCATCACACCTCCCGCCATGGATCCTGCTGTCCCAATTTCGACTATAGAAAGTAAAAAATAAAAAATAAAAATCTGATCAATTTCAGTCACGAGTTTTTTTTTTTTTTTTTTTTTTTTTTTATCATGTTATCGTTAGTATTATATATAATAAACTCACGCAAGGAAAGAGTCTTGGTCTCATCGCCACCTTGGAGAATGCGTCTAAAAGTCCCATTGGCTGCAAACATCACAGCATTGCTATCCATTGGAGATTAAGAAATTGTGAGTCATCCTTTGTATGAACAGTAACATAAACTCAAAAAAAAAAAAAAAAAAAAAAAAGGCTGTTAGTTAGCCCTACCAAATTCCGATTCCCATTAATGGCGAAGTAACACCCTTGTAGAGACCCAAAGGCTATATATATATATATATACATATAAAAAGCAAAGACGGTGAAGGTGAACAAAGAGTCCGCTGAATAAAGTCAATGATAGAATAAAGCGTCCAAATCCAAACATTACGCCTTCCTCCTTAATGGTCATTCTTAAACAATCCATGGCTCCCTTGTACTTTGGTGGATTCGGTTGTGTCTGTAGTCGGACCTATTTCAATAGGGCCAGAAGGTCAAAAGAATTAATATTACAACCTCCCCTTTCTTTTCCAATTTTTTTTTTTTTTTTTTTTTTTTTTTTGCAATTCAATCCAACAGTCTGTTTGTAACGCCCAAGGCTTATTTACTTTCAATGTATCGAAGGGGTGACCTATAAGTTATGAGAAAACAAACGAGGGAGAAAAACTAGTGAATTCGCTAGACCATTATGATCCATAAACGTTACGTCCACAAGTCTTTTTTTTTTTTTTTTTTTTTTTTTTTTTTTAATAAAGTGGATTCTTGACATGGACTTGCATGAATGAGATTCCTGTACCTGAAATGACCTGTGCCCAACCGCCGACTGTGCCTGCTACGACATCATTAACCCAAGTAGGAAGAACGAATTCGTTCCTCTGCAATGTTAATCCTGACATTAGATTTCAGCCTTTCTTTTATGTTGAATTGAAGAAGACAGGGAAGAAGAGGTGAACAAACAAACAAACAAAAAAAAAAAAAAAAAAAAAAAGGCCCGGAATTTTTATTTAATTGATTATTTGATGAGATATCGATATGATTCCAAGAACCCAAAAAACAAAGTCAATCGCTGGCAATAGAAGAGGTGAATAATAGTGATAGGCACCGTGGGAAAAACAGACCAATAGGGCGAATTCACCAACTTGATCATTGATCTTTCTGATCTCTATAGTCCGCATCTAAAAAAAATAGTAGAGATATCTTATACAGGGACACTGGATGTCGAGCTATAGTTGCGACCTTCGGAAACAGATCGAATAATAACTGTTAGATCACTCTTCAGACCCATTACAAACAGCGACATTGCGAATCATAAGACAGACCATAAACACTTACTATCAGCATTTGCGAGAAGTCTTGCACGAGCCTCATCTTGCTCACGCTCCCGATGATCTCTCACATTGGCAGATATCTGATGAGTTGATGATGATCCTTGATTTGCTACTGCCGAGTCTTGAGTACCTCCTGCAGGCTTACGACTTTTAAAAAACCTATCGCGCTTCCTGATACGAGTAGTATGGGCTCGCTGTAGCTTCATGCTCAGATGTCCATCTCGAACAGGCATAGGTTTGCCCTGGATCATGAGCACAGTATCCTGACAGGCCCACACAATTTCACGCAACATGTCCACTGGATTGAAACCATCCCATAGTGACTTTGTGATTGGTGTTGTAACGCCCGGAATGACATAGGGTCGATAACTGAATGAATAGACATGCAGAATGGAGAAAACGACCATTTCAATGCAAATTAAGACGGATGAGATCCCGAGCTCTACGTTGAGGATGGACCAGTTATTCTCTGGCTTGAAAACCTCTAAAAAAAAAAAAAAAAAAAAAAGAATCGTTTTGTATAAACTGTGTTCCTGATATTGTCAACCGGACAATGGGGGTTTTCTATGAAAAAAAACCCCTTGATTAATCTGTTACGATTATGAAGACATACCAAGCGCGCCCAAAAGACTGAGGACACATGTCTGCCAGTAGCAGAAGAAGACGACCATTTTAACGCAAAAGAATTTCATGAGAGGCGCTAGACGGAAGGGAAGACCAGAAGGACCTGGTTATTATCTTCTTGACCATAACATGCTACCATCTCTTTAGCTCTCCTGTGCCAAGGATGTATTACGCAAAAACTTACAATGTTCCTGGATCTCCAAGCTGATGGTTTCATAAAAGAGGACCTGAATATTAAAAATAACAAAAACAATAAAACGACAGTCAGTTGACGAGTCCAGTAATAATAGCTACACGTAACCGACACTTGACCTTAGATAAATTCTTGGGAAAACCTTACAAGACAGTAAAGTGCCACACTTGCGGAGAAAAAGTTGATGATGGTAATGTAGATCATTCCAAAGTGAAAATCATATGTGGTTTCACAGTACAGTCCATAGTATTGCAGGATGACAGCGGCTAGAGTGCAGAGAGGTTTGATGGCCACATATTGCAGGATACCATACTTCATGTAATGTAGAAAGTTTTCATTTAGTGGGTTGTAATAGAAACAGTTGAGTGGATATAAAAGTTTCCGCCGATCTGATCCAGTGATTTTAGATCGTTGCGTCTCATTGTCGTCGCCCAGGTAGGTGAGCAAAAGGATGAAGAATGAATAGATCACAAATGCCTCGTAACAGTCGCGGATTGTTTCGAAATAGACGGCCTCCTTGTAAAACCGGTAGGAAAGAAAGGAAATAATGGCATAGACTGGGATCATGAGCACGATTCGCATGATATGGCCTAGAATTATTTATCATAACATTTTAGCAGAATGTTATTTTTTCTTTCGGCTATCTATCATGAGTGTGTGTAAATGCACCTCGCCACAAAAAAAAAAAAAAAAAAAAAAAAAAAAACATTGCTTACGTTGTTCTGATGGCTATGGGTCAGTAAAGATGCACCAAAAACAATTAGATAGAGTCAGCTTCAGCTCAGCCATAAGAAAAAAAGAAAAAAAGTTGGCAAGCCTTTAGTTATACTTGCCTTATTGTAGTTCTTTGCATGTCTGTACAGAAGATGGAACGAAATCACTGTAGCGAAAAAAGCACATGTCCCAGAGAGGGCCCATCCGATGAGATGGCCTAACAGGAGATACAAAGATAGAGATATAAGGTAACAACAAAGTTGATCAATTGAGCATGGAGTTATAAAAAACCGATAACCAGGAGAATGAGGAGAAAAATCTCTCTTCATTTCGTTTTATAAAATCATTAAATGCTCAAGTGTATCTTTTCAAGGAATGACAGGGAAGTATCTCTAAACAGAAGAGAAGAAGAAAAGAAAAAAAAAAAAAAAAAAAAAAAAAAAAAAGAAGCCTACGTTTTCCATTTAAACCATTGTGATCTGGCCATATAGTTGAACCTGAGGGATCATTCTCGGGAGAATCATAATCTGGACATTCATGAGAGTAAAATAAGTACATGTCTGAATGCAGAGATGGCCCGAATGGGGGAGATGAGAGGAGGAAAGAGTGGATAATAAAAAAATAGGTTGGATATCAAGGCATCTTGCTTTTATTTTAAGTCCGTGCACCTTTGTCGGATCTCGTTCCTGGAGGCTGGCATAGTCAGTGGCATTGCACTCTTGTCAAATCCCCGATTAACGTTTAACATGTATACGTCAACTCATGTAAGATTGTTACCCGCTTTCCGCTGGTTAACGACGACCATTCATCGATGTTCGCCAATTTTTAAGCCTAGACGTTCACCACTTAGGTGGATCATTATAAAGACTGCATTTTGAGTGGCACAGAGCACTCAGTCTTGAAACCAAGACACACAAACGCCATGAAATTTTATTGCCTTCAAGGTTTTCATTGCAGCTTAAGTAAGCATGTTGTTATGAGTCGTGTAACCATTTTCCCTAGTGCTTCATCTAGAATGGGCCTTTGATGACACGCGAAAGTGCGTGATCGACGATAGAATATAGACTAAACTAGAAAGGAGATCTGCTCGTTGATTATGATTAATGATTAATCTTTCGAACTAATATCTTCCGATCTTCCTTAGGCTCTGGTATTTTGTCTACGGATCCTTCTGGTTCATTGAGTCTTCTCGGCTCGATATCAAGCCTGATAGTGGGCCTAAACAGTTGGTTGGTGCATATTTTGTTCTATACAGTGTTTTTAATTGTTTTCGCCATTTTAAAAAATGGATTCGCTATTTTCAATTTGAGTTTCTCCAAAGAAAAACAAGATTTATCCAATTTAAGCTATTAAAATTATCCCACAAGTTATCCGAATGTGTCTAAAATATTATCAAGTTCTCCAAACTGATAACCGAACCGATTATTAGAATTATCTAAACATCATGTCTTTATTAGCAAGATAGGCGACCAATTTGAGTAACTTTACATACATATTATCCTAAATATTAGCGTTTTTTTTTTTTTTTTTTTTTTTTTTTTTTTTCACTGAACTCTCACAGACCTAGAGATTATATTCTCTGTTGAGACACCTTGGGAAGAAGGTGGTTGCATGACGAATCCAACTTTGACAATCCTACCGAGATATGGACTTGAATGCGTCCTGAAACCTAGAGCGCATGGTCTCACCAGCCTCAAGGCGGCTCCTCTTGAACGTGTTCTTGACTTTTGACCAGCATTCTTCAATCGGATTCAAGAACGGTGAGTATGGGGGTAGATATTCACAAAAATGCCCTGCTTCTTCTATGAGGTCCCTGACTAGCGGAGACTTGTGAATACGCGCATTATCCATTAGGAAAGTATATCCATGCATCTCTTTAGCCTCCAATATCTCAAGGACTTCACAAATGAAGTCCCTAAAATAGGCACCCGTTGTTGAGCAACCAACTATACCGTCCTCGGACACCTGCGGAGGTCATGCTGCATTCCTACCACGGCCACGGCCCCCACGACCACGACCATGGCCACGACCACCATTGCCTTCTGGTATTGTGCCAACGCGCCAACGCGCCATGCTCTTTACAACGCGTTTTTTCTTTTTTTTTTTTTTGAATTCCAAGAAAAAAATTCAACGCGGTGGATAATTTTCAGGACGCGCCGATAAAATCACAAGGTTCCATGGTTGTTTCCGCATGACCTTCTGGAATGTTTGAACTGCATGGTTGGACAAAATTTGTAAACACTCGGATAAATTTCTCCGCCCTTTTCGGCTAACTTTTTAACTTAACTTTGGACAACTTTTTTATTCATTGGAGAAATGTAAAATAAACATAGAGAAACTTTATTTTTACTTAGCGAAAACAATTAAAAACGCTGTAACTCTGAAAGGAGCTTTTGCAAATGCTTGCTGTGCTCAATCTCTTCACCCGCGATGTTCGAGAGACAAGTGACGCGTCTCGCGCGTCTCTGGTTTCGTGTTTGTTATCAAAATAAAAGCGTTCTTTTTATTCTTGTCTAAATACTTTGTTCTCTTTTCTTTCATACTTTGACTGGTTCCTTTCTTTCAAAGACATTATTAGCTTTTTGATCATTGTCATCAATGGCTTTCATGTCTTTCATCCTTGTAAAGAACTATACCATTTCTGTCTCATCACTATAGATCACAAGGCTACCCTTCATTGTGGAAACGTATTTCATGAGCCCAGCGTGCAGAAAAGTAGAATGAACTGTTATGGCTGTATTGGTTAATAACGTACGATCCACAAAACCTTGAGACGTAGGGGAAGTTGCATCAAGAGTATCACTAATTGTAAAACAAAAGAGAAGATGGTTAACCTAAAATATTTGTTTAATTCAAATAGCGCCGTTGTAGCATTCTTTTCTCAACGTCGTACGATTTGACGGGGCTATCGGCCTGAAAAGAGCCACAACAAGGTAACAGACGCGTTAGATTAGTCATTTGTCTTTTGACGCATTATACACAAGCTAGACATTGTCATTTATGGGTTCTTGTTTTATTGCTTATCAGCCTGAGTGAAACCTGGCTCTTTTTTGTGAGACGCTTCTCGATGTCAGACTTCTCGAGGCATGCTCCACGAGAATCCCTTCAAAGGTACGCACAGAGGCTCCACGGCCGAATCGCATATATCCAAGCGAGGACAGATCTTAGGCTCGTTCCCATCCATCTCCGTAAGTGCATCTTTATAAAAATGTTTCCATTTTTGGATGCTACCTACTGGAGGGGCTGGTATAGGCTCGGTGCCATCCTGTCTGCAAAGCGGCAAGCCACCAATCACCGTTCCATAAATGGAAGGCGGGCTCTCTACTTTGCAGACAGGATGGCACCGAGCCTAGGGCTGGTAAACAACTCGACCTTTTACTATACCTTGGCAAGAAAGGAAGGTGATTAAGGGCCGGAATTATTTGTTCACCTGACTGAATTAAAAAATAAGCTATCTCTTGCCAACTACCTTAACCTCAAAGAAAATTTACTAAAAATATTGTTCTCAAGCCTAGTAACCATCTTTTGTTGGAAATTGTACCCCGACAAGAGATATCAAAATCAACACCCATAAACTTAAAGGAAAAGGAAACTGGAGTTCTGGCGTCAGTTCCCGAGGCGATCACCATGATTAGGTCCAACAACACCTTTATCAAGGGCTATAGAGCACAAAGGAAAAAAAGGTTCATATATATTTATAAAGCGGTGTGCTACTATCACGGGATGTAATTTTGGTGGCATAAAGAATTACAGTTTTTTTTTGTAACCTTCAGTTGCATCTCACTACTCAAACAGATCTTTTTACTCTTTTATTCTTGTACAATAATGCCGAAAGCAAAATCAGTCAGGGGTACTCGGAATTCGCCAATCTCTAGATCTTCAACCACGGACAACAAATCTCCAGCAAAATCCAAAAACAACGAGTCTCCCAAGCCAATTAAACTGAAACTTTTCTGCCTTGTGGAAGGAGAACCGGCATTCTCAGTGAACATTAATTCCGACCAAACTATTGACGAATTAAAGAAGGCCATCAAAGCAAAGAAGCCGGACCTCGATCATGTCGCCGCTAATCTGCTCACTCTTAAACTCATCTCTGGTGGTGCAACAAGGGAGGGAATACGCAAGTTGTCCAAAGGGTCACTCAAGGTCCTTGACAACGTACTTGAAAAACTCCACACTTTACTTTCCTGACGGGGCAGCAGATAATCTCATTTACATTATTGTTGAAGTACCGAAGCGAGGTATGCCTTTAGTTCTTGTTGGTGGTCGACTGATGTTTTCGCCTTAAGGCTTCAAAACTACCTTCTGAAACTATTCTATTTGTTTATATTTTGACAAACAGTTTCGAAAAGAGATCGAGATCAGCTAGAGGATGGCGAGGGTGATAGGAGCTCCTCCAAAAAGACCAAGCTAGACGAGGACAACCTAATGAGGGCAATTAGTGCAGCGGGACTTGCCCAAAAGGCTATAATAAACGGCGATCCTGATCTCTCCGTGCTTACGAGTAAAGAACTGGTTTCATTACTTGCTAATAATGGCGCCAGGGTGAGTAGGACTGATCTGCACTATTCAATATTCCGAACGGCCACTTCCCTCCAAAACGGATCATTTCAAGAATTGGACGTGATATCCAGCCCTTTGGGGACAAAGCTTCCCGTGATCAACATGAAAGATCTGTACGTAAGGTCAGCTTTCAAAGAACTCTACGACACAATCGTCAAGGGTCTTTATATAAATGGAGATGATAAAGGGCCTGCAGCCGACAAAATTGTTGTTACAGGGACAGCCGATATAGGTAAATCATCCTTTCTCGTATACTTCGCTATCCGAATGCTTGCCACGAGTAATGTTGAAGACCCGCCTATTATTATCATCCAGAGAAAGGAAAGTTCAAAGTGTTATGCTTTTGGTGGACGATCTGTTGTTCGGTATGGGGACATAGAGGATTTTAGGCCCTTCCTGGATCTACCCAGCACTTGGTTCCTAGTCGACGGTCCACCAACACCACTGCTCACGGAAGCCAGGACTATCTTTTCAGTGTCACCAAAAACTTTCCATGACAAGAATCCGTATAAAGATATTGAAAAGAGAGTCGAATGGAAGTACTACATGGCTCCGTGGGAGCTAGATGAGTTAAAAGAATGCAGAAGCAAGGTTGAAGCCTTTCAAATGGTCCCTGAGGATTTTATGGAACACCTGTATGATTTGATTGGTGGAGTGCCAAGGTATGTCCTCGAGGTGCCGCAGAAAGGACTGCGCAGATACCCCGCAGAGGATCGTTGTAAAGAAGAAGTGAGAGCAAAAATAGAAATGAGTACACTTGACCGCATTCAGCAAGCCCTTGTCAACATGAAGATACTTCAACACTTTGAACAAGCTAAGAATTCACTATGGTACAGCAGCCGTCTTCTTTACCGTTATCCGACAGAAGACCATGACAGATTTAAATTAGTATGGGCTTCAAATTATATCATGGAAAAGGTGTATGATGCAGCGGACGACAATACTTGGAATGAAATATTGAATCGGCTTGCCAATGGCAAAGTCGGTGAAGATAGAGGAGCAATGTTCGAGCTTTATATGCGGCGCATACTACGGATAGGCAACCGTTGCTTTCAGGCCAGGAACCTTGATGACAATACTGAAATAACCATCGATATCAAAGCTCGCCCGGACGTTAAATGGTTCAATACTCTTGAATGTTACAAGGACAAGATGCAAGGATCGCTATGGATCCCAAATAGCAAAAGATTTGCCTGTGTGGATATGTTACTTGCTCCGAACTATCTCCTTCAAGTTACGACGAACAAGGATCATGGCATCAAAAGCAAACCCTTCAAAGCGTTTTTGAAAAGTATGCGAGAAAATAAGTGGATTCACTCCTCTGAGGAGGTTGCACTTATTTTTGTTGTTCCACAAGACCAGATTAAGGAGTTCATGAAACAAAATTTTAAGACTGGGACAAATCGTGTGGATTCCAAAGCTACAAAGGAACTCCTAGATGTCAAGCAATATATTATGGGGATTGATCTGCAAGCAGAACTTAGGCACATGAGAACAAGAACAGAGCGGTGAATGGACATGCGAATTAAGGTTATTATAGATGTACATTATTAATAATATAGTGAAGGTGTGATCCTATCCCTATTGAAAAATAGCTTTTGAAAGAATGCAGGATGTTAGAGTCCTCGTCAGAAAGTCAGAGACACGTTTCTAAATTGGATAGAATACTTTTTTTCGGATACCAAAATTGTAAAGGTTAAGTCAAATTGAGTATTTTAAAAATAGAGCCTGACCACGTTCAGACGTGAAAAGTTGGAAACAGACACACCCATGGTGCCATGAAAAGAATGCATGCATCCGTGTAAAGCGTTCCCTAGAAGATGTATGTTTATTGATACAAGGGACATGCTCATTGATACAAGATGTATATGTTCGTTGTTACACAACAATATAAGATTAAATTGTGACATGTTCATGAATAGATTACCCCTTGGGAGTGGTGTATGGATCCACATCTATGGTGCGTGCCAAAACTGATGCAATAATTTGCATTTTTAACATTCAATCCTCATTCTCCTTTTCCTTTCTAATGATCTTCCCTACCATCACCGCTTCTCATTCTCATTTGTCTCACCTTCATGGACTCTCATCGCTGTTCTCATTAATGACGCAATTAGCGAATAATCGCCATTTGTATAGTCATGTCTCATTGCATCAGTTTTGGTAAAAAGTACATGTCAGGTTTGTCCATCCCTTACTTCTTTCTTATTCTTTATTCTTTCTTTATAGCACCATCACCACTGATACACCAAGCGACACTCTACATATCTGCCATATCTTTATCATAACATGAAATCACTATCCAAATCAACTATCCAAAATGCAACTGCTCTACTT